>NW_012267360.1:900719-999176 GCF_000151885.1 Dipodomys ordii
ACTTAATCACAATCAAAAAAAAAAAGAACTTCTGGGAAGGGAGGGAGGAAGGGGATGGTAGGGGGAAAACAATGGAGGGGCTAACAATGTTCAAGAGGAAGTGTACTCATTACCTCACTCATGTAACTGTAACCCTCTGTATAGTATCTTCACAATAAAAAATTAAAAAAAAAGAAAATGTAACCCCTCTGTACAGTATTTTCACAATAAAAGGACTTATTAAAAAATAAAGAATTCATCTTTGCTAGACATCAGTGGCGCACGCCTGTAATCCTAGCTACTCAGAAGCCTGAGATCTGGGGATCATGGTTCAAAGCTGGCCTGGAAAGGAAAGTCTATGAGACTATTATATCCAATTAACCACCAGAAAACCGGAAATGGCACTGTTGATTCAAGTGGTAGAGCTTTTGCCTTGAACTGAAGAGCTCAGGGCCAGCCTAGTCCCAGCGTTCCAGCACCAAGACCAAGACCACCACCAACAACAAAATCATCTTCAATTATCTACTTCTTTTGATAACTCTTGAACCTCCCAAATAAACTCCTTGTCTTAGGATCTGTTTCTGGAGGATCTTAACCTACAGTGGTTTTACATGAAACTGAGAAAGCAAAGTTTCTTTGAGAGGAAGGAAAGAAATTTTGAAAGTTTTTTTGTCCATTAATTTTCTAGTGTCTTATTGTTGTAAATGTAGCTAGATGATATATTAGGAACCATGTAAGGTATTACTTGTTGTCTTGCATGTACTTGTCTATTTGCTGGCATATGTAATCAAGTTTTATTTACTCAATGGTAATTTTTGAGCTACTGCTATGTGCCAAACATTATTGGCCAAGGAGTAAACAAACTAAACAAAAAAATACCCCATTTCCAGTACTTGACATTCAGAAAGCAGGAGCAGAAAACATAAAGGAGAATGAATGAAATATATATGTAATAAGATGGTAAGCACTAATAAGGAAGAAAGCAGCACAGAAGTGACGTTGGCTGCATCTGAGTGGAGACTGGATTTTAGCTTAGAAAGATAAGATAGAAGATTAAATAGGAAATATATCTAAGAGGAAGCGTATAAAAGGGCCATGCAGATATCCGATAGCTGGAAAGAGTATTTTAGTAAGAGGCAATGGAATATGTAGACATTTTGATGCTGTCATTTGGTTGTACCAGAGTTTCTTTTGGACATTCTTATGTATGCATACAGTTTACCTTTGTTCAAAATCACCCTTTCTATTGTTTTCTCTTATTTTCCCCACTTCCATCCTTCTTCTCAAGCCAATCTCAAAAAGCTTTTTCCCCATGTTTATATTCACCTGGCACCCTGTCTGGAGAGATGCCCTTTTACTTTAATAAGTATTTATTTTGGATGCAAATGTATAATGTTGTGCTGCATGGTATTCTCTACTGAGGAGTAAGAGACTCTCTTTCTTTCTCTCAGCCATACCTCTATCTATCTATCTATCTATCTATCTATCTATCTATCTATCTATCTATCTATCTATCTATCTATATTGTTTATCAATCTATCACAGGCTATCTCTCTCTATATGTAATGACAGCATAATGAAACCTTCCAAATGATGTTTGAGAAAGCAGGGAATAAAGAAAATTCCAATACTAAACATGTACCTCTGGAAAAGAAAATATGACAGAAAGGGTGATTTTATCAAAGTGAACCATGTGGATATGTGGAAATATTACAATACAATCCCCTCATACTACTAATATGTGTTAAATAAAAATGAAATAATTAAAACAAACAAATTTTGATGCTGGAATATGCAGATCATGGAGTGCCCTCAAAGATATTAAAAGAGTCTGGAGATGGTGGCTCATGCCTATAAATCCTAGCTATTCAGGAGGCTGAGCTACTCAGGAGGATCACGGTTCAAAGCCAGCCCAGGCAGGAAAGAACGTGAGACTCCTATCTCCAATAAACGACTAGAAAACCAGAAGGGGCGATGTAGCTCAAGTGGTAGAGTTCTAGCCTTGAGCTGAAGAGCTGAGGGACAGTGCCCAGGCCCAGAATTCAAGCCCCATGACCGACAAAAAAAAAAGATATTAAAAGATCTTCTGTTTCAAATACTTATAATGATTATATTTGTAAATTTTCTGTGACTTGTCTTACATGCTTGTCTGTTTCATTGATTTAGTCTATCTGAAGTATCTAATATTTTAAAAAGGAGTCATGGTAAAACATTTTTCTAATATGATTGTTTTGTTGACCTTCCTTTAGCTTTCTAGTTGTCTTTATATATTTCAATGAGATTTTATTTGGCCCATAAAGTTAAATAGATATTATCCCTTCCTAAGATAATACGAGCTCAACATGATGATTTTTATCTGGGTTATATTTTCTCTGACATGGCTTTCTTTTTGATTGATGTTCATTTATCCAAATATTAGCATTCTTAATCTTTTTTCATTATTTTTATTGTGTAATGTATCATTGTGAATTTATATTTTTGCTGTATTTTTTCTTTTCTCATCTTTTAGTAGTTTTCCTATGTTTTCGTGTCCTATTTTCTCTTAGTCTTTGATAGCTATGAAAAATACCTACATGAACTTTGCCCTCATCTTAAAAATGTAAGTTCCCTGTATTCAAAGTCAACCCATATTTCCATCACAATAACAGTAAATGCTCATTATATTAAATGAAAAATATTGTATATTTTTACTTTTCACTGTCAAGATCACAACCAAGTTCATTCACTATCTGAAACTGCACATGTTTAAGGTATATGTATGTAAGGGTATGAATGTATACATCATTTGTACTTCTTTTTATATAGCTAGCACTGAAACTATCTGCCCAATTCTTTGCTTTGGTGAAAGTGAATGGATTTTATACTGGCAGGCCATGGAGAAGCTGTGTCAGTAGAAAGTAAATAACATGTTGCTTGTTCTCTTTAATCTTTGGGTTGTTGAGTAGAACATTAAACAATTCTTTCTTCCCCTCTTGCTTGCTACAGCAGTAGCTCTAAGAGATGTCAAGCAGCTTAAAGGAAATTGTATTCAGCTTAATATTTCTATGTTTATTAAAACCTATTTATCTTTCTTATCTTTTTGAGTATCTAACTGCTTCTGGCTTTCTCTGGATCTATGTAGTAGATTAAATCTCAGTTTCATTGTGCTTGTTTATTACAAGCATGCTTCTAATAAAGTTACAGGTTGAATGACAGGGAACAAAACCTATATGGTGATTGTTTTAGGAGGTCAGGATGTGGCCAGGAAATGTCTGGGGATGCCCATCAATTGTGCAGGGAGTTTCCATTCTTCTTTGGATCCATCTTTGTGCCTATGTCATTCTACTTTTTACAAAGGTCCATGAAAAAGTTCTTTCATTTTTAGT
The DNA here is from genome assembly GCF_000151885.1 of Dipodomys ordii. Lineage (NCBI taxonomy): Eukaryota > Metazoa > Chordata > Mammalia > Rodentia > Heteromyidae > Dipodomys > Dipodomys ordii. The sequence continues at coordinate 904,064 of NW_012267360.1, forward strand.
TTAACCATAAAGATCCTGTGTTTCAAAGATGACTGATTCAAGTCATGCAGAAGAAATTGTACTCAAATTTACTTATTACAAGTCCAGTGTGAAAAAAATTCAAATGTATATTACATTCTTTGCGAAAAAAATAAGGGATAACTCCTGGTCAGACTTACTTGGAGATGCTGCCAAATCATAATTTTCCACTTGATAAAAATAAATACCTGTATCTGTATTTTTACACAACATCCCTTACTCCAGTGTATTACATGCCCTGACTCACATTTCCTTATTCTGTGCCACTGAGAGGATGCATCCAGATGCAGCTTTTCATCTAAGTTGATGCCATCAGATGATATGTAAGAAAAGAGAAAATTCAGAACCAGGTCTTCCATTGTGGCTAAAATAGTATGATTGGATGCCATAGCATGGCACAAGAAATATTACCAAAGGAATTTTCCAGCAGGGAATGTGAAGAGAATATCACCTAGTTAGCTTCTCATGGTGAATCCAAGGCTAAGCAATGTGACAGTGGAGTCGTTAAGGAATGAAGAAGATCAGAAGTGGAGGTTTTAGGTATATATTCACAAGCATTTCTATTTTCCCCTCTTTCCTAATATATATTTTTATTGTGAAGATACTGTACAGAGGGGTTACAGCTACATGAGCAAGGTAATGAGTCCACTTCCTATTACCATCCCTTCCCTCCCCACCTCCCCAACTCTTCCCTTCCCTCATACCCCTCCCCCAGTCCCAAAGTTGGCACTGTGGCTCCAGTGGTAGAGTGCTAGCCTTGAGCTGAAGAGGTGAAGGACAGCGCCCAGGCCCAAAGTTCAAGCCCCATGACCAACAACAACAACAACAAAAGGAAATTCACAAGCATTTCTTAGGAGCCTAAATATTTTAGTGTTAAAATTCTGACTAATATAACTTTGAATATTTTATCTCTTGGTCTCAGCATTTTCTTTCCCCAAGTTTACAAAAGCTCTTCCCCTTCCAAGCACCCAGAAATTGTACTGCAAATATTCATTATCCTGTATTCTGGACAAAGACTGAAGTAACTGGGTCATTTGCCCTGGTAAAGACCAGGCAGAATAGATGGCATAGAAATTTGTCTCCTGACAGGTTTGGATGTGAATTAGAGGAGGAAATCCTTTTAATATTCATGCCCTCTTCCCAGTAAGTCTGGTGTGACTTATACAGGTGAATCTGAATAATCTCCCAGGGAGTTCACATTTCAAATTTCAGCTGATTAACACCAAAGGAGCAGGACATGAAGAACAGTAACTACAAAAGAAAAGGAGGGGGGAGGGGAATTTGGAGGTGAACATGTCAGAAACCATCTCCACATGCCAATTGTGTGTAAGCAAGCGAGCCTGCTGAAGCAAAATTGTTTCTTGAGGGTCATTTCTGTCTTTTTTATTATTAATACTTTGTGGCTTATAAACTGATTCTAATAAAGGTCATGGAGTATATCCTGTGAGCTTCTCTTCTTCTTACGTTTAATGTATGCTATTTATGAAAATAAAATATGTGCTTCTTTTTATGTAGCAAATCTTGTTTGTTTCATACCCTAACAACTCTCTTGTGATCACACTTCCTCAAACATTTCACAGCAATATTTTGGAATGACATTTTATCATCACTTGAGTAAGACAAGCTCAAGGTTATCATTTTCCCAGGTTGCTCCTCTCCATTCCTAAATTTCATGGCACTTCTATGAAAAAGTAGGTACTAATATTTTGCATCCAAATTTTCATATCTTGGCTTGCATACTCCAGTATCCTTTTAATCCTGTCTGTAAGTCAGTCAGAACTTCCATTTTCCCCCTCTTACCATCAATTTATTGAGGGATAAAATTGATCACCACTGACTATTTGAAGAAGAAAGTCACACATCTTTTCTTTTCTCAAACCCATACATAATTTTGTACTTTTCTCTGCCCCAACTCTAACAACTTTTGGATTTCCGGTAGTCTCCTCCCTTCTGTGCATTGCAGAGAGTAAAGTATTGAGAAGCTTCTTAGGAACTGAAATGTTAGCTAGAAGATGTGAGAAAATAAGTTTGTCTTTACCCCACAGGACATTTTGTCTGTTCTCTCCCAAAACAACTGGATATGTCTACAAGAAAAACAAATATTAAAGATACAAAGCATCCAAGTCAGATGTTTAAGGCATGATCAAAAAAAAAAACATTTGGACTGGGGGATCCTGATTCCATTAAGTGGATTGCTTTTAAATTTTTATTGCAAACATGCTGTACAGAGGAGTTACAATTACACGAGTAAGGCACTGAGTACATTACTTGTCAATCACTGTTACCACTTCCCTTGTTGTGGTCCCACTATCGTTTCTCTCTCTCCACACTCCTCTCCATCTTCCCCATTTCCCAACCCACCAAAGTTGTAAAGTTCATTTCCAATATACTGTCCTGTAGATATCCTTGTTGTAATGAGTCATCCTGTGACCTGGTTTCAGCATTTTGTTTTTCTTCTTCCCCTCCAGACTAGATATATGTATATACAAGATGCAGGGTACCATAATCAAGCATAGTGACAATAAGGAATACACCATAGAGGAAAGAACATACAAAGGAAACAACAACATCAACAAAAGATAAAACCACATAGTACATTTAAAACAATAATAATAAAGACTGACCTCTTGTGTCCATATCTTGAGGTTCATCACACTTAGCATCACCTTATATAGTCACATGTACATGGCTTATGAATTTTGCAGCTCATCTGATAAGATTATCCTATCTTTATTCTAATTGTTGCAAGTAAGGAAAAACATGGGACCTAAATTTCTTTGGGACTGGATTACTTCACTTGATATGAAGAAATGCTCATCTTCTCTGGCTATAAATGAAATATAAATCAAAACAACATTGAGATTCCACTTCACCTCAGTTAGAATGGATATAATCAAAAAATATAATAATGACAGATGCTGGAAGGTATGTGGCCAAAAGAGAACCCTACTGCAATGTTGCTGGGAGTGTGAACTTGTCCAAGCATTCTGGAAATCAGTATGGAGGCTCCTCAAAAGACTCCACATAGAGCTCCCCTATAACCCAGCAATCCCACCTCTGGACATTTACCCAAATGATCACAAACAAGGCCATACTAAAGCTACCATCACAACTATGCAACCAACCCACATGACCCTCAATGGATGAGTGGATCTAGAAAATGTGGTATATATATATATATATATATATATATACATATATATAATTATATGCTTCCATCAGAAAGAACACCACCACCCCATTTGTTAGGAAATGGAAATACTTGAGTGGATCTTCATCACATTGTCAGTATTCTTTGTTAGATTCCTGTTACTATAACAAAATAAATCAACTTTTAAAAAAGGAAAATGTTTATTTTGTCTCATGATTTCAGGCTTTTCAGTCTATGGGCAACTGGCTACCTTGTTGGCTACCTTGTTTTCAGTCTGAGGCAGGACAGAATGCCACAGTGGCACTGGTAGGGGCATGTGGGGTAGAGAAGGTAAGTCACCTCATAGTGTCCAGTAAGCAGAGGGGTGGGGGAGTGAGAGGGAGACAGAGACAGCGATACAGAGAGAGACATAGTCAGATACAGAAATAGAGACAGAGACAGAATCACAAACACAGTGCAGTTTAGCATAGTGAGACCTATCTTTAAACCAATTTAGTATAGTGACATAGTGACACCCATCTTTCTGTGTCAAAAAAGTGTGGACCCTATCACATTTTCCTCTGATGGTATCTTACATATGCACATTCTAGGGGATCTGTTTTGTTCCAAGTTAGGCCTCTGCCTCTCAGTGTTTTACCACTATTGTCTTAGTGATTCAAAGGGGACTGACTAGTTTCTATGTCCTCTATTTCCCATAGCTCAGGATGAATTCTGTGAATTCTGGCAGAGCTAAGGGGTGGGGGGAAAGGATATTACTGTCACTCATGCTTTTATTTAAGGATTGTTTTATTTGGTTTTGCTTCATTTTGTGAGCAGATAACATAATTTCCATATGGTAAATATAGACAATGATGAAGATGACAAAAGATGTGGGTGTTTGTTAATAAGAATAGAAATCATATTCTTGATTCCTATGAATAAATGTGACAAATGATGGGCTAAAGAGTTGATTTGATGAGAAATTCACATGACTGTAGCAAAATCTGTGTTTAATTTCTCACTGCTCCTATTTATTGAGAAAAGTGCTGTAGCCTAAAATACAGCAGAGCAGGTGGATTAGAGTGCTTGATTTCTAATTGCAATGTTTACTATCTAAGCAACTTTGGGCAATTTATTCAACCTCTCTCTATCTTTGCCCTTATATCCTATTGCTCTATGCAAAACCTATTTTCCAAGGTCTTATGAATAAAATATTTTGCTATGTTTAAGAGTATCAGAGAAGCAAAATTCTCTTCTGAGTCCTCAATATTTAGTAACTGGTATTCAAGTTGCCATGAGTTAAAGGATTAAAGGATAGAAAAATGAACACAAGAATTTAACGTTAACTATCATTTTAGGCTGACCCTAGACTAGACTAGCTTTTTATGGGTACCAACCCCTATAGGCAGGAAGTAGTTTAGTGACAAGGAAGATGGATGAACCAGAAAGGGAGTTTCTGATAGGCAGAACACTCAGCCAACTCTTCCAAAGATTTAAAGAAGGAAGAGGTCACCTTCCAATGTTAAGCTAGCTTATCTAACAACAAAATTTCCATTCTTCACGAAATGAAATTATTTGGGGGATTAGAAAGATCTACTGTTGGAAGTGGCGCTGTAGCTCAAGTGGTAGAGCACCAGCCTTGAGCTGAAGAGCTAAGGGACAGTGCTCAGGCCCAGAGTTCAAGCCCCACGACCGACAAAAAATAAAATAAAAATAAATAAATAGAAAGATCTACTGTTTACTATAGATTCAGAGCCTGAAAAAGACTAAGACCTTCATATGCAGCGGCCACTTTTGTTTGATTTTAGTTTTTAAATAATTTATCTTTTGCTAGGTGGCTCACGCCTGTAATCCTAGCTACACAGGAGGATGAGATCTGAGGATTGAGTTCAAAGCCAGCTGGGGCAGTAAAGTCCATGAGACTCTTATCACCAATGAACCACAAGACAACCAGAAGTGCCACTGTGGCTCAAACGGTAGAGTGCTTGCCTTGAGCTGAAGAGTGCAGGGACAACGCCCAAGCCCAGAGTTCAAGCCTCACAACTGGAAAAAAAAAAGTGAACATGAATATCATATCCTATCAGTCAAGGCCTTTCTTTCCCCATTTTAATTCCAGATCATAGCTATGATGGAGTTGAGGATGCTCCATACATTGAGCTATAGTGATTTTTTTTAACTTTAGTATTGTCTGTGACTCATGTACCTAAGGGATGACAGCAAATGTCTATGGGAAAAAAAACATTTCTTTATAATTAAGCACCAATTTATATGTTGATTGATACCAAAAATATTGTATTAGTTAAGGATTAGGTATTCCAACAAACCTTTAGTAATTAGTTATCAAAATTTGATTTCTCAGGTCTGCCAGCCTTCAGACATGCCTGCAGAATCAAAATGTGTTTCCTATAAGCTATCCTCTCCACTTATTGGGATTTCACAGCTGAGTCCTTTCAAATAATAGGACTCTATATTACATGAATGGTTCAAGTGTAGCAGGCCCAGCAACTTTTCAGAGATGGAACCTAGTAGCTTAGTATCAGCATCAGGTAATCAGAAAGGCTTCTAAATGAATGGATAACCTGAGCAAGAACATGGCAAGCAGGGCACATTGGGGAGGCTACTCATTCTCAGGAGGCTGACCTATTTTAGTTAAGCCCTGAGAGTGAGGAATTTGTTAAATTTTTTGCAACAGAGACTCTTAGCTAGCATCCTCCATTATAATAAAGTCTCTGTAGACAATTAAAAAATTTCAAGACGAAGCAAACTATTTTTAACATTTACCAACTGAACTAACAGATACTCTCTCTCCCTATTAAACACCTGATTTTTTGTGTTGACTATGTTTTTATTGAATACTGTTCAAGAATAGAGAGCAAAATCCTATAGAGTAAATTCCCCTGGTGATTGGTCCTTTCTGATATGATACAAAGTATGTACCATTGGGCTATGAATTCCTCTTTTTAGGAAAGTCCAGAGAAATACATCTTGCACCAACTAGAACATGCATCGTGTTACAATTTCTATGAGTATGTACTTTAAAACAAAGTATAAATACCATAACTAATGTGAAAACCCCAAGAGATCATATTGTACATGTTGGCTTTCAAAGATGTCTTGCAGGGTTTTTTTAATATATGGATGACATATCCCCAACACCCTCCATTAGCTTTCAAAGTTTGCTACATTTGTCTGCCCTGCTGATATATATATATATATATATATATGTATATATATATATATATATATATGATAGCTATTACTTATAAATATGTGGGCTCCAAAGTTGCAAGGTGTCTACGTGATTTTCCTTTCTTTCATTTCTTCACTGGATGTATAAAATGAGGAAAACATTTCCCATCAGAGGTTGTGCTCTAAGCTCCATATTTGCTCAGAGTTGTGGTTATTTGCTTCTCTCTTTTGCTTCTAATTCTAACCCCTTTTCCAAGGAAGTGAATATACAAAAAGACTTGTTAATGTATTGATTGGTTTGGGTGCCACATTTACAAACATTTTCCTCTCAAAGCAGTGAGCAAGACTCTAGGGAGAACCTGGCCATGTGTCAACTGTATTTTTTTTTACTATATTTTATTTATTTTACTTAATGAGAAAATCATTTACCGGTACTGCCTCTTCATGTTTCCTATTGTCATGGAAGCCAAGAGATTGTATTGAAAGATTCGAGGGAGGAAGAGGAAAGGGATAATGGAAGTAAAAACTAGCAGGGATTGAGGGCAAAGATTAAGTAAGAGGATGTAGTGGATGTATGTGGGCCCCTGGATGACAGGCCTGTAGGACTTTTGGAGAGTTGAACTCACCTGTAGGAGTGGTTGAGTGTCTCTGTTAATATTAAACAAGAATAAAGGGACAAGATAAAATCTTGGAAAGGTAATTAGTGTTCTATAAGGGTTTAGCTTGTGTCTTTATGGGTTCATGCTCTCTAGGAATCGGTGGCTCCTTAAATGTTTAATTAAAGTTTGGAATGGCTGCTGCCTTCATAAATCACTTCTGCTTCCCAAGGAGGCAATGATGACTGTCACAGTGAGGGGTAACTAGGTCTACACTATATTCCCTAGGGCTGGAATGGAATTCTATTTAATGGAGCCCTGGAAGGACATTTTCAGTGGTGAGAGCTATATTTCACTCTGCAGTCATTGAGAGCTGAATGAACTCCAGCTGATGATTTAACAGGCCGCATTTTCTTTCAAAGGCCAGCTGAAGAAGAATGCATACAGAATGACAAGGACTGAATGACACAAATCATCACCTAGGTGATCGATTGTAATGTTAGATTGTCTCCATGGCACTGAAAGTGAAGCTTTCTTTTAAATTTTCCAATTAATTTTCCCAGTGTGTCTTTAGAATGTGGGATGTAGTAAGTACAAGTACTCCATTTCCCAGGGAAGGTCACTGAGGCACAGAAAGAGAGGGATATTTTCAGAATCACACAGCAAATGAATGATGGAAATGAAAAGGAAAAAAAAAATCTTGAATTGGTGATAGAATAGACCAAACTGAGCTTTTATTTCCTGAGCAGCTCTGGCTTCAATACAGATTTTTTTAAAACAAAAACTTGTTGGCTTCTATAATCCTTCATTTTTGTTCCACCAGTGTCTCTGCATGGGGATAATGCATCTGGGATGGTCGATATCAAATTGAGTTAAACACTACTTTCTCATCAGCACTCCCTAGTACAATCACCTTTCTTTTCTCTTACAAAGCTGGTAAACAGTAAGGTCTGTGGCACTGTATGTACTGTGCCACCACCCAAGTGGCAGCAACAAACTTCTTTGAGTTCTGGCACATTTTCTTCTCTCTCTGCTTTGTTATCCTTTGATTCGTCCCTAAAAGCTTTCTCCTAGGCTACTTGGCAGCATTCTCTCCATAGTTGAATTCTACTGGGCCTTTCTTGAGTGAGCTTTCAGCCCTGACCCGCTCTTTGAGTCATTTATTTGCATGCATGAGGCCACCAATGACATCAAGAGTTTTGCATTGTTGAGCCACATTTTGGATTTCACCTAAAGGATGTGCAGAATATAAATGTTTTTCATGAGTTATGTGGGCCAATTCCTCATTCAGGAAGAGAAATGTTGCAGAAGAACAACTTTGGAAACAGAAATTGGCTGCTTGGTTTCTGTGGGTGGTTTTTACTCATTTATTATGAATTCATTAAGAAATGTGTAAAGAACTGCTTAAGTGCTAAGCAAATGATATTATAGTTCCTCTCCTCAAAGAGCTTGCACTCTGAGTAGAAGGGAAAGTGATAGTTGCCAATATATTCTGAGACAAATAAGTAATACACAAAATATGGACTCAACTCAAGAGTTTAGAAGCACAGAGAATGGAACTGTAGTCATCTTAAAATAAGTAAAAGAATTATAGAATCAGGGTTTGTGTAGTGACACAGGCCCATGATACTGTCCACTCAAGATTCAGAAAGTAGGAGGACTGAAGTTTGATGCCATGCAATCAAATAGTTAGCTATACCCTCATGTCAATCAATAAGCTATGTGTAATGATTCAATTGCAAGAGCTGCCAATAGGAAGATCACCATCCAAGCTGGCTGGGCAAAGACATAAGACCTTATTCTGAAATCAGCTGAAACAAAAATTGTTGTAGTGTGGGTCAAATGGTAGAATGCCTGCTTACATTATATTTAAACCCAGAACCATTTCAAAAAAAGGATAAAAGGCAATAAAAACTAACATAATATGATTTATGCAAATTAGAACTACATTCTGAAGCAATTCTATTTTCAAGGACAGATACTCAATTTCTCACAACAAACATACTACTGTTCAGTGCCTTTGAACTGGGAAAACAAAGAAAGGAAGAGCACATGTAGTAAAGAGAAAATAAAATAAGTTGAACGAATTAGTAAGTAAAACTGAATTAGAGGATAAAAACCACTGATCTTCCCATTTCATCTTCAGAAAGACAAGAAATAAACAGAAAAACATTTTTAAAAGCACATTTTAAATGAAATGAGAATATTTAGCGAGTCAATGTAACTGTGCAAGTATGATCTGAGAGATTGTTAAAAAAGCTGTGGGAGGGCTGGGAAGGTGGCTCAGTGGTAGAGTGCTTGCCTTGCATTCATATGGCCCTGGGTTCAATTCCTCAGCACCATATAAGCAGAAAAAGTAGAAGTGGTGCTGTGGTTCAAATGGTAGAGCACTAGCCTTGAACTGAAGAGCTGAGGGACAGCGCCCAGACCCAGAGTTCAGGCCCCACAACCGGAAAAAAAAAAAAACAAACTATAGAAGTCTCAGAGTGATACAGGCATTGGCTGTTATTACAGAACTAAAGCACCCAAAGGAGGGAGCCTGTCATTTCACTGGATGGAATCATGGCATATGGAGGGTCTAATTATTCCTGATACCAAACTTGATAGGTACACTGATAAACAGGACCTCAAGGATGGTTCTGGAAAAAAATGTTAAAATAACTATGGGTTGTTTTTCCTACATAAATAAAAAAGGAAACAGCTTGCTGGTGTACATGAACATTTGGACCACTGTCCAATGAGTACCAAGATGCTCCACCAAGGTGGTACTTTGTCTCTGCCATTAGCGGACCCCTGAGTCTCATCTAGGATAATTAAAACTTCCAAGGTACTTTCCTGGATAATCAAAACTTTTTAAAGAGATGGTCACATTGGACAGTGAACAAGATGTCTATATTTATGAGTCATAGTGGTACTGAGAAGACATTTCCTAACTGGCTTATTAATGATATCTTTACACTTCAGATATGTATGGAAAGAAAATCTTCCCGACTGGAAACATACATTCAGAGAGAAGCAAAGTAGATAGTTTCTAAGGCCATTCCTATTTTAAGTTTTGCTTAAAAGACAAAAAAGAAACAGAACTAGTAGAATGCAGAGAGAGAGTAAGAGAAAGAGAGAGAGATTGATTATAAGCTGTGATATGTGTGCTAGATATTCAGGAGGAGTGATGATACAGCTCCAGTCCAAACCTCAGTGGGTCTGAGAACCAGTTGATTTTTTTTTTGTTTCTTTTGTGTGTTCTTCCCTATTCCCTGTTGTCACTGTGTTTGATTTTGGTACCCTAGGTATTGAATATATGTTTATCTGAATTAAGGAAGGGGAGGGGAACAACAAAATAGTGAGAAATAAACAAGGGAACCAGTTCAACAGTGATGCTCACAAGACACTATGTTGGAAATGATCTGTACAATTTGGGGGCCATTAGAGGAGGAGGTAAAGTGGGAGGAAAATGAGGGAAGGGGTAACAAGTTTGATAACAAATGTACTTATGACCTTATTTATGTAACTATAACTCCTCTGCACATCACCTTGACAAAAGCAGAGACAAACTGATGTCCTCATTCAAAGCTGTTAGAATTCATTACAGAGAGGGTCAGCTTTGGTTCTGTCAGACTTGCCATAATTGGATGCTACCCACCTACATCATTAAGAGCAATATACTTTATTCATATCTCATGCAAATTATAATATCATTCAGAAACACTCAGAACCATCCAACATAAATTTGACAAAATGTCTGTGCACCTCCTAGCCCAATCAATTTGCTTCATATAAGTAAACATCACAAGTCCACAGCTTGTAAACTTAGCATCCATACAAAGCTCTTCAAACTACACATAAATCCAAATAAAATAACAAAATTTTCAAAGAGAAGAAAGGAAGCAGGGAAAGAGCATGGAATTAAAAGATAAAAGAAAGAACATAGGAAAAAAATCTATTTAAAGGAAGTAAAGACAGTACAAACCAAAAATCATATATGTACAATGTGCTGAAAATAAAGGAAGCTTACTGGAGACCTCATAGTTTTAACAGAAGGAACATTGCTGAAAATACCTCTTACTGTGGATCATCTTGGAAAGGTCTTGTTCTTAGAGAGAAAAAAAAAAAACTCTAGATTTTAATCCCACCATCAATGTTCATCAGAAATGTGACCTTGATAAAGATCAGTTTTTAAAGCATCAAGGGTAGCCTCCGATTTAGGACTAAAATAATACTGTATTCTGGTATTCTGCTCAGAAAACTTTGCAGCATAAAATAATGTGTGAAAAGTACTGTCTTAGTTGGCTTGGCTTATCATAGAGTAAACATATCACAGAGTAGGCGGTGTAAACAATAGACTTTACTTTTTATATTTCTGGAGACTGGAAAAAATCAATGTGACAGCTCTCTCTCTCTCTCTGTCTCTCTCTCCCTCTCTCTCTCTCCCTCCTTTCCTCCCCTCCCCCCTTCCTATTTATCTTTGGCCAACAGATGGCTGAGAGATGTAGCCTCCTATAATGTTACTGACTCTGTTACATCAAGCCCCTGCATTTGTGACTTAAAACTTTAATTATTTGTCTGTTGATCCTGTCTCCAAGTATACTTACTTGGGATTTAGGAATATAACCTATGAATTGAGGACCCAATTAATCTCATGGCAAATATCTAACAGCTCCGGAAAGATATCAAGAATAAAAAGAATCATTACCTCTTTTCAGTATATCAACCTCCTAGTTAACTCTTTCTTCAATAATGTTAAGAAAGCAAAGGGAAGGGTCCTTGGATAAAAAAAAATCATTGTCAACATTTGTTTTATAGATTATCAGAAGTGTTAATGTGAACCATATATTCAGATTTTACTTTTACGTGTTTTGCATCCTGAATTTTTATTCAACGTTTTTAAATTAAATTATCTATAATACAAAGTGTAACAGATCACTTGATAAATGTATAAAATTCTATTTCTACTTGTAAGCATTATGCCCACCTTTGGTCCTCAGCTCCACCCAGACCTGAGCTTCTTCCTGCCCTGGAGTTCCAGCTATACAGCTGGCCCCTCCCTTTCTCCACCCAGACCCATCCAAGCTCCCATCTACCACAATTCCTACCCCCAGAACCTGCCTCGACCTATCATGTGCTCTCTCTCTGGAGGAAATATGGCTCCCCTACCACACCTTGTGATTATCTTTCTCCTGTGCCTGCCTGCCTCTGTGTGCTCCCCTGGGATGGATAGGATGGATCCTTTTCACTGCTTATGATTATTCTGTAATTTATCCAACTATTCTCAGCTTCAGAACATATTTCCTGTCATTTTTCTCTTATATTCAAAGCTGTGGTGAACATCTTCATGTGCATTTGTGTGTGTGTGTGTGTGTGTGTGTGTGTGTGTGTGTATCAATGTGGGGGGGAATGCATTTGTGAATACTTAGCTTTAAGATTTACCACAAATGCTATCCTGTGCTTCATTTTTGACCATTCTCAATCTAAGTTTTCCTTTCATGTCCTTTGATATTTCATGGTTATTCCATTTGGTAGCAGGTTTTCTTTCACCAGGCTGAGCCCATATTTGTTCTCTTTCCTGGATGTTATTTTTGCAGATAACCTTGACACTTACCTTTCTGAGAAGAAAATCTGTCATATTTTGCAAAGCCACTTACTCGACTTGCAAACTTTTTAAAATTAAACACCCTAAATTGAGAGAATCAGGTTGCTGTAGTAGACTTCCTATGTTAATAAAATTCAAATTAAATGCAAGCTCTAGGCCAGAAGTAAAAGGCCAGGGACAAACAGTACCAATTATTCCTTCCAATCAAGAGAAAAAAATGCTTTTCTCTACCTAACTGATGTTCTTCTTTTTGTGGTTACACACACACACACACACACACACACACACACCCCACACACACTTCCCCTAACTATTCCTACTTTCCTATTCCTCTCCATGTGTTTCACATTGTATATTCTTACAGCTATATTTGCCTGAAAAGTAGTGGTAGATACAGCTGGGAAGCAAAGTCAAAATACAAATTTTGCCCTTAAAATAATCAAAGTGGGGAGGGGGTTTACCTTCCATCCCCTTTACTCTGTGCATTCAAAGTGGACTGATTCTTCAAAGAATCCTTACAGCAAACTTTCCCAACTCCATTGTATTCCCACAACACGCTCTGATTTTTGAGTATATGATTATACATCCTTTACTAAGTGCTTTTGAATTATGAATATGTTTCCCCTGAAATGTTGAGTTTCCAAAGTTAGCAGTTTCTATTATATTGCCTTGTCTCTCAATAGACTTATAAACAGCTAACTAACAGGACTTCCACAACACTTATTAGGTCATCAAAATTAGTAGGGAGACAAGAAGGTGCTGACTTATACTCTCCTTATGTAAAATCTAATAGTAGATTCAAGACTCAGACTTTCAAACTTATGCAACATTCCCACTGCAGACAAGTAATCATAGCCTATTTCAGTTACAAAACAGAGAAAGCTAAATTATCTGACATTGCTCTTTTAATTTTTATTGAGCTTTTACCTTTTAAAACTTTTCAAAGTGAAATATGTAATGCATCAGAAAAGAATTAAAGTTTATAAAGTGATGAAAAGATTTTCTGCTGCAACAGTAAGAGTTGAATGTTATAATACGAGCTGTGCCTTTTTCTTGTCAAAGAAGGCTACATTTGTCTTTTACTTTACAGCTTTACTCAGCTCTCATTTTTCCATACATTTATTCTATGAATTTATTTCAGAATTCATTATGACAAGCATTATACTGGGCACAAAGGATAGTGGACTGCATCTGAGAAATGGAGAATTGAAAAGTTCATGTCTATTGCAGCCACTCAGATTCCTAACAATCTGCATTTTATCCTGACCTTAGAAATGTCCTAGCCTAGAAATATTAACAAGCATAACTCTCCTTCTGGCAACTGCATCTTGCCCTTTTGGCCCAACAGTTTTTCTATGTATGAACATGGGTTTTGAAACACATTACTGAAGTGTAAATATTGTGACCATATCAAGATTGACAATCCCCATTCCGTTTCCCAGTTGCCTTTACTTTTCTTGTCCTTACTGTGACCTCATAGTTCATCATCATGCCCCCATCATCTATCCAACAGCTAAGCATTGACTTCTCACAGTCATTTGGTTTCTCTACACTTACTGTGTTTCATGATGATGATGATGATGATGATGATGATGATTTTTAAGTAGTTATACAAAGGGATTTCAATTTGCCATGCCAATTTATGTGTGCAATGCATCTTGATCAATGTCACACCTTCTTAGACTAAAAGAAAATGATAAACAAAAACAAAAACATGCAGGCTGCAGCTATAGCAAATGTCTTCCAATCTGTATTTTGTCTGTCTCCTTTGTCTTTGTGTCTAATCTAGCTGTCTTTCTGTTACTCATCAATTATCTGCTCATTGTTTTATCTCTAACCCCTTTCTCTGATTTCTCCTCTTCATTCTTCTTCATGTCAAGTTCTGAGACATATGTCCACCTACACTAAAAGCAAATTAGTAATTAGCAGTAGTTAACTTCAGTCAACCATTTGATGTCCAAATATGTACAAATTTGTTTTCTCCTCCCAGAATTTAATCATCTGCTTCCCCAGAAGTCACCTGTGCACTCATTATTCAAAAAAAACTTGTCTGCTTTTATCATTGTCAACATCATTATAGGATTTGAATACCCTCTTTCTTGAAAATTTTAATTTATTTAATGTCATTCTGCTGAAGTCTTACTGCTTCATCTCACATTCTTCTTTCTGCTCTTCCTTGGAATACTTCTCCACCTTCAGCATTTCTCTCCTTGGTCCACAGTTCTTTTTTCTTTTCTCTCTTCTTACATTTTTATTCTACTCTCTTCTCTTATCCCCACTTCCCTCCCCTTTACCTCTTCTTATCCCCTCTCCTTTCCTGCCTTCTTCTTCTGTTCCCTCACTTCCCCTTTCCTTTCCCTTCCTGTCTATTCTTCTCCATTCATCTAATGTCTCCTTATGTGTCAATGTTCCCAAATTCTGTACTAAAGTCAGATCACTCCTCAGAGAGTTCCATTTGCTAGAAAACATCTTCAATATTTGAGATTGAACTTAAATTCATTTCCTTCATATTTTCTTCCCCAAAATGTGTATCTGATGGATAGCTGGTGGTTCAACCAATTGAGATCTGAGCCTCAGATTGATCTGTGATAGCCCCTGATACTATCCAGATATCAGGAAAGATCTTCAGCTACAATAGAATGTTACTTGGACTTTAGAGCAATTTACAGTCAAAAGTAACTAAGTTATAATGAACAACTTAACTTTGATTTTTAACTTCCTTTCTAGTGTTGTTGAGAATATTGTATTTATAATAACCTTTAATATAGTTCATATCCATGATATAGTTTTTGTAAGTAGGTATAGCATGTTAGGAGTGAAGCAGGAAATACATCTGCTTTGCAGCTTCTGGCAAAAGGAAGGACATGATGGCTTATTCTCATGAGTTGCACTAGCCCTCAGAGTCTGGCCTTTGGAAATCAAAGGCAAGATTTATTTGGATGTCATTAGAAAGAGGTAGGACTCAATACTGGGATTTTTCTTATTAGTTTGTTTAGCCTGTCAGCATTATTCTGATTGTTCAGTGCCATCTTCATGGGCTACAAGATACAAAATAGGTGGAGCAACTGATAACTTTAAAAAAATGAATTCTATGAGAATTCAACAAGCATTGCTCAGGTTAATTGAATTTTTAGAGATTAATTACTCTTTCTGGATTCCAAGAGGTTGTTCTGTTTCAAAGCACAGTGCCAGTTTGGTGAGGGGAGAAATTAGAAATCTCAAACTAAGTAACTTGTTTCTGTTTCATCATGGAGTGCATAATGTCTAAGCAGCAAATATGAGATGCAGTGAAAAATAATAGGCTGAGATCTAAGATTGTTTTATCATACCAATAGAAACATAAGCTAAATTTATGACCCGATAATAAATGGCCAATCAGATGGGAGATTCATTGATTATTGATTTCAAAACATCCTAAACTTAAAAATAGGAAAGGCATAGAGTTTCCATGTAATTCCTTCACCTGCCCAACCCATTTTCCTTATTAACCTTTTGCATTAATATAATACAGTTGTGAGAGCTGGTTAATTAATCTTGGAACATTATACTTTATATTAGGACTCACTGTGTTGAACAATTTGTGAGTTTTCAAAAATCCATAGGGGCATGTATTAATAATTATAGTACTGTACAGGATAGTTTCTTTGCTCCAAAATTTATCATTTCTCCCATCTCCACCCAGAATTCTCAGTTTTCAGATTTTGTTGTTCCTTTAGTTATTTTCCTTTTGAAACAAGGTTGCTATATAACCCAAGCTGGCCTCAGAGCTGTCATAGTCACTCCTTTCTATTGTAGAAATCACAGGTATATGCCATTACACCTGCCCATTTCTTGATGTTTTTACTCTAGCTGAAAATTTACTTTTCCAGGCATGCCATAAAATAACAATCATATAGTAAGTAATCATTGTACTTAGCAGTACAATGTTCTTTCACTTAAAACCTTTATATTTACTTAAATTTGCCTCATGGCTTTTATGGTTTGAGAGCACCTATTTTTTAAATAAATTTGATGCATTCCATATAAATTACACCTCAGAAACTTAAGTGTGTGTGTGTGTGTGTGTGTGTGTGTGTGTGTGTGTCTGTACGTTTCTATGTGCCAATACAGGGTCTAGAACTCAGGACCTCAATCTCATACATAGGTACTCAAAACTGGGCATTTTACCACACTTCCTCTTTCAGCTTTTTACTAATTAATTAGAAATAAGAGTGTCTCAAATTTGTCTAATGGGTTAGCTTAAATTATTTGTCCTTGAGCTTAGATTCTTGAATAGCAATGATTATAGACTTCAATTATAGACACCAGGATCTAGCAAAAACTTATTTTTTGTTTGTTTGTTTAAGAAAAACAAGGAAACATAAACTCAGGAGCTACAGATCACATTGCTGATTGAATTACTTGCTGACCTTTGATATCAGAAAATTCACATCATGCTAAAATATAATTTAGAACAATTTAGAGTATTAGAGGATGTCTTCAACCAGACCAAAAACCAAATTGAAATACCATACAGGAGGTAGTACCAATGCTCTATCTTAATGACTAAGTGGTAAAGCTTTGGTTTAAGAACAAGCCAAACAAACTGATGAAAGAACAGTAACAAATACAGTCAAGTGCATCACCAGAAGCATCCAATCAAAAAGTAAAAGAGGAAGAGGCCCCTCTACCTGTATATGCTGCAGAGAGATGCTCATTCATTGAGTTCTAGGAGTTCAAATGGCAATAACCATGAGTCACACAAGTCTCTATCAAGGAGCCTGGAGTATCTGGTGTCCCTGTGTTGCTTCTCAGCCTTATGCTATGCTAACGTACATGCCTAGGGAATTTGGTTCCTCCTTAGGCCTTTCATCCTTATGACATAAACCCCTCTGGGATTTATCCCAGAAACTTAGTGTTTCCAGAGTACATTGGTTGATAGAATGTGGCTGGCATGATGCTCAGTTTCATAACTAACAGCCCCTGACAGATGTTTTCCTATTGGAGAGACATTTCCAAAACCATTTATGAGTGAACGTCAGTCTACATAGATCACAGCTCTGCAATTAACACAAAACTTGCAGAAAATTGACTAAAACCAAAAATTGACTGAAATAGCTAAAAGAGGAAAATTACAAGAAAAATAACAAGGATGAAGAATACTAGTAAAAAAATTTTAAAATAGTACTCAAAGAAAGTATATTTCTTTGAATGAGAAATAGAACATACAATAAAAAGTGTGTAAAACAGAAAGCCCTAAATAAAATGTCAGAATCAAACAAGAAAGATAAAAAAGTGAAGTAAGCCAGGCCCAAAGAAACATAGGTCCCATGGTTTCCCTTATTTGCAATAACTAGTATATGTCTGAGTCAAGCAGAAAAGGTCAGATAAGGTGATGTTAGGGGAATGAACCCCAAGATAAGTATTCAAATGTTTTTTTCCGTTCATGTAATTGTTTCTATCATATTTATAAGATCATTTCTATGTTGCTTTGTATGTCCCTCCCCCACGGTATAACCCATGCTTTCACTGTATTTGATATTGGTATAATTTGTAGAGGGGAAGGGAAAAAACAAATTGTTTAACTAGGGATACAGGTGGACCCATTGCAACAATGAGATGTACAAGTCATTATGTCCAAAAACGAACTTTACAACTTTGGTGGGGGGTGGGAGGGTCGTGTGGGGGGAGGGGGCAGTGTGGGAAGGGATGGGAAGGGGAAACAAAGAGGAGGCAACAATGCTTGATAGGAAATGTACTCATTATCTTGCCCATGTAATTGTAACTCCTCTGTAAGGTATTTTCACAATAAAAAGAAATTTAAATTTTTTTAAAAAGTAATCTATAACAATGTATAAAACTTACATTTCCAACAGATACACATTACGCAGAATATGATAGCAAATTTCTTTATACTGATAAATTATATCCCATTGCATGGATTTAAAAATATGTAGATTTTTGTGCCAGCCCTGGAGCTTGGAATCAGGGCCTGGGCACGCTCCCTGAGCTTTTTGGCCTAAAGCTAGCACTTTACCACTTGAGCCACCCTCCACTTTTGGCTTTTTGATGGTTAGCTGGAGATAAGAATCTTATGAACTTTTGTGCCTGGACTGGCTTCAAATTCCAAACTTCAGATCTCAGACTCTTGAATAGCTATAGTTGCAGGCAGAAACCACCAACACTCAGCTAGAAATATATATGTGTGTGTGTGTGTGTGTGTGTGTGTGTATATATATATATATATATTTTTTAACAATAGACAATGGAATCTTCTGGAACCCAGAGATTTTTCTGTATTTCCATTTTAACCACCATGAAGGCACCATGTAGAATTCAATTTTAGAAAAACAGGCTAGTTTGTAGGTGGACCTTAGGTCAGAAACATAATTTGAGAGAATTTTTATTTATTTTCCAACTCTGTTGATATATCAATCAGAAATACTTTCCACCAAAATATTTAATATCTGAATGCTTCAATAATAAATCTATTAAACTTTATGAAATCCATGTATACTTGAAATTATCCCAAATCCAACATTTTATGACATTATCTTTGTGCATAAGCCATTAAAATGTTCTTAGAAATTGTCCATGGATGAAAGCAAACAGATAAAATATTTGTGTATATTCTTCATTTTTGCTATGCAAGTCTTACAAATATAGAAATATCATCATGTTAGCCTTTCAGTAAGATTGTTTGGTGACTTCTCACTTCACTTGCGTGAAATCTAATCTTTCTCATTCCTCTTCCAGATTCATCTTTGGTTCCTGCCTGCGTCAGAGCTGACCTGTTTGTACCATCACTTCTTCAATTTTTTCTTTTATTTTCTCTATGAGTGCATTATTTCTCCTTTTTCTAGAATGTCATTTCATGGCCCCTCGTTAAATTGTTTGACTTCAGTTTTTGCTTAAACATTATAAATTGCAATATGTCTTTCTTAAAATCAGTTGTCCTCCTCCCTTTTCTGTCTAGAATGTGTTAAACCCCCTCATGTGTTACAATAAACATTGTATCTATTTTCATATCTTCCTTATTGTCTTATGAGATTATCTGTTTTCATATCTGAAAACATTCATTCACCTTTAAGCATGTCACCCCTGGTATAGAGTCTGGTATATACAGCTTATAGATCTTTCTGTTCCACTAGACTCCATCACAACACCTGCATATTATTTTTCTCTCTGCCCTCTACTTAAGATACATTTCCATGCCACTCTCTTTCTCCCAGTATGCCTCCACATATAGGTAGAATTTGTTGCTTTGAAACAGTTCCAACAAGACTGCTTGAGTCATCTCTCACATGGATCTTTAGGAAGTCAGAATTAATAGGGACTTTCCCATTAAATAAAATCCTTCGACTAGAAGAGTGAAACGCCTTGAAAAGTTTTAATAAGAGAAGATTCTAACCCATGTCTTACAATATCATCATGACAACACTTACCTCTTTCCCATTTTTCATTGCTCTCCATCTCTTGCTCTATCCATTTCTCATGGTAATGCTGGGTAACTAAATCGATCCTTTCTTTAAGACAGATCATTTACTTTTCTCAGTGTTTTAAGGTCAAACTAAACTAACTCTCTTCACTGTGAAGCTTAATCATACTCCCCTTCTGTCTCTGCCATTTGACTGAAGAGCAGCTACAAGAACATGGAAGATGCAGAAATTCTGTTTTGTTTATAGTTTTCTTTGGAGAATTTGTGCTACTTTGGCCAGAAAGTTCTAAATGTCTTCTCAATGAAGATTGAGATGCCTTAATGAGAGAGTTGTCTGGATAACACTCTAATGAATATTGACTGTGTAATTTCCTAGGATAGACTTTTGTTTTATAAGAACCCTTTAATGCCCTACACAAATTAGATCTGTTTTCTGGCTCCTAAGAAAAGAAAAGAGCTTATAATAATTGCATTTTCTGTATCAGGCATAAAACCCAATAATTTACATAGTTATCATGCTAATTTTTCTCAAAAACTACAATAATATTTTTACCAACATGTATTGACCTGGAATTATGTGTCAGAGCCTCTGCTATTAGATTTTTTTAATCTATTTTCTTTCAGAATCACAACCACCCAAAATGTAGGTACTTTTGCTTTACAAATATGAATAATATATATAAACAAATTAAAATACAAAAATCAATTAAAATATAAGTAATAAGAATAAAATATAAAGAAAAACTAATCAGCTTACCCATATAAGAATAATTAGGAAATCGATCTGGAACTTAGATGTAGAGCCAGGGTAATCATTGCCTAAACACATAGGTATGCTACTGTACTGGTTTCTGACTATGCAAAATGGTACTATTCGGGCTGGAACTGTGGCTCAGTGATAGAGTGCTTGCCTTGAATGCATGAGGCCTTGGGTTTGATTCCTCAGCACCCACATAACCAGAAAAACCCAGAAGTAGCATTGTGGCTCAAGTGGTAGAGTGCTATCCTTGATCTGAAGAGCTGAGGGACAGTACCCAGGCTCAGAGTTCAGGCCCATGGCTGAAAAAAGAAAGTGCTATTCTTATACTCAGATTACTGTACAGTAACAGTTCAAAATAGAGGGAAATGCTAGTTTGGAAACGAAACATGCTAAAACTTAAATTCAAGATCCTTGAAATTCATGATGATGTAATAGACCCAGGAGTGTTGTGGCGGAAAGGAACCTTGGAGATGTGGTATGAGAAACCTCTAAATCATACTATTACCACATAGATAGCCAAATAATATTTTGAACTTCCTTCTCTAGTCAGTATATGTCATTGAAACAACTCCCCTTATCAGAAAAGAAATTGCAGGTAGATGTGTCTGTCATATGAGAGAGAAAAGAGGAAGAACAATAAAATACATGAAAGATTAGATGTGTGTTTATTACTTACAGATCCCATATAGAAGGAAGTATGCCTCTCAGGATCCCTGCCCACCCCCCAAACTAAAACTCGGAAGAGAATATCCAAGATACCAACATTCAATGAGCAAATAAGGATCAAGAAAGCCAAAAAAGGAAATGTGTAGGGCAAATTTCAGAGGCTCCATGAAGTAACACAAGCAGCTTTTTATGTAGCTGTAACTCCTCTATGCATCACCTTTACTATAAAAATACATTTTAAAAAATAATAAAATGAGAGTAATGGTAGATCCTAAAACATGAGCAGTGTTACCCCTCCCTTGTTTTCTTCTACTTTTCCTCCCCCCTGATTCCCTGTCACCCAAGAATTTATTCATGAAAATCCATACATGCTGGTTAATTCCTATATATTTTCCATTTTAATTTTATAAATATTCAGGTTTTTAATTTTCTAACCAGTAATCACCACTTTTAAATATATTAATTTGTTTATGTTGTCTTTTCTCCAGTAGCCTTTTATCTAATTCAATTAATATTTATTAATTCTCTTGAGTTTTCTCTGGAGAAAATCATGATACATGTAAATTGTGACAGTTTTATATCTTCCCATCAAGTATTGTTAACGTTGTTACATTGCTGTGTTATCATGATGTGAGCTATCCAATGTTATGCTACAGCAATTAGCATAATAAAATTATATTTGTTTATCCTCAACTTGAAGAAATGTTTCTTATCTTCCTTCATCTTTCTTTATACAGATATTTTGTAAGTATTTAATGCATTAGAAAGATCCCTGTTAAGTCAGCAGTTTTCATTTTAAAAACAAATGTGTTAAATTACATCATATTTTTATTATGTGTTTTCAACCATCCTTACATTATTATTGTAAATTCTACTAAGTACAGTGTAACACTGTATTGAAAGTGTTTGCAGCTAGGTATTGGTGGCTCCTACCTATAATTCTAGCTACTCAGGGGGCTGAGACTAGAATGTGTCACAATTCTAGCCAGGCCTGTAATAAAAGTCCTAAGACTCCATCTCTGGTTAATCAGCAAAAAGCTAGATTGGAGGTGTGGCTCAAGCAACAGAGCATTAATCTTTCTTTTTTTTTTTAATTGTGAAAATACCATACAGAGGGGTTACAATCACATGGGCAAGATAGTGAATACATTTCTTATCAAGCATTGTTGCCTCCTCCTTTGTTTCCCCATACTATCCCTTCCTTTCTCCACCCCGTCACCCCCACCCCCTACCACCACCACCACCACCACCCCCTACCCCGACAAAGTTGTAAAGTTGATTTTTCAACATAATGTCTTGTACATCTCATTGTTGGGTTAAGACTTAAACAGAAACTTCTCTGAACAGAGAATTAATCTTGAACAAGAAAATTGAACAAGAACATAAGGAAGGGCTGGGAGGCCCTGGGTTTCATTCCTCAGTACCACATAAGCAAAACAGAAAAAAGCCAGAAGTGGCACTGTGGCTCAAGTGGTAGAGTGCTAGCCTTGAGCTGAAGAGCTGAGGCACAGTGCCCAGGCCCAGAGTTCAGCCCCCGCGACTGAAAAAAAAAAAAAAAAAAGAACATAAGGAAGCACTGAATTCAAATCTCTGAACCAGGCCCCTCCCCCAGAAAAGAGTATTTACCATTTCTTCATGTTCTCCAGAATTAAAAAAAAGAGAACTTACAGAAACCTTGGTGATACACTTGGTGTTTCAAAAAGAAGGGAAAAAAAGGACAATTGTTTATTTTGCCTTGGGAAATAGGTCAATGCAAAGCTAAGGAATCCATATAGCTGAAATCATCATTGCCTGGAGAATGTGAAGAACAGAAAGAGAAGAAGACAGGTCAGGGAAAGCAGATATGCTGTGATGAGTAGAACTTCCAGGACAACATTTTTAGGAAATGTGGTTGGATGTCATAATGTGATTTTCTGCATAATAGCAAAATGTCAATGGCTTTTAATTTCCTCTGGATTGTCAGACTGGGTGTTTCTTTAAAGTGGCTACTTATGCTGAGACTGAACTACAAAGTGGCACAACTTCAGGTGACATGCACTTCAGTAGGACATTCCCAATTTCCCTGCTTATGAAATTTGAGGATTCAAGTGAGCAAAGAAGCTATAACTTGCATGTGTGGGTTAAGTGAGAAACTCTCTGTTTGGAAACTGTAATCACCAACTACTTAAGTCTGACTCAGTCAGTTCCCTAGTAGAATGAGTTGATTAGATTATTTCTTAAATTGTCCACTGTTGACATTCATCTCTTAGTCAGACCATGAAATAGTGACAGCCAATGAAGACTGCTTGTACTCGCAGATAGCCCTTAGAGATTAAGACTGCAGAAATCTTCTATAATCCTAATCCCCAATCAGAGATAACCTCCTTTCACCCATTTGCAATGTCTCAGGATCCTTATGCTGTTCTACACCTGCTATAACCAACCTCCCACATCTCTTTCATCCACTTAACCCCACACTGCAAGCATAATTTCCATCGTCTTCCAGCAAAGTCCTTGTTTCAGAAGTAAGCCTCACCACCACCACCTGCCCAGAAAATTGGAATGAATCTGGGAAGTCTTTTCTTATGTAGACATGGAAATATCACAGCATAGTCATGCATCAGCCCCCAAAGACAGTATTGTTTTAACCACAACATTTTAATTTAAATATAAAACTTTAGCCGGCAGGAAAAGATACTGGAAGATATGTGCACTTGGTTAGCCACCCTCAAAGAGAATTCCCAACGATAAAATTAAATTAAATACCTTTGCTCCCTTGTGAAGTGACCTATATAGCCTTCACTGGGTCTGTTCCATACTAAATTCATACATGTTTTCCTTGACAATGACATAGGGCAGGAGGAGGGATTTACACTTTGTCTGATTTATTCATTCATTAATCTAATGTGTATTTCTTGAGTACTTCATGTACTAGAAGTTATACTAGGCTATCTGCTTGGTGTCAGTCTATGTTTAAACTGCAGGCTAAAAAACATTTAGGTGAGTAAGCTATTTCTTGGCTAGTTCTCATAGTTCCCTATTTGAAAATTAGTCATGCATGAAGATCAAATCTGCAGATCATAGATAAAGGCTTTAGCAAAGACAGGGGTTACTTTCATAGCAATACTCCTGACCTTAATTTACAGTGCATAGCCAAACTAAGTGTTTGACATAATTCTAATATCCCTGCAAAATGAGATGCTTGAATCACCCAGGAATCTCATCAACAAGGATATTTGATCTTGATGGGTTTTCCTAGTTTAAATCCAATCACTTTCATTCCATCATCCTCCTTTCCAAGGAAAGAGTTCTTTTCAGAAATTAGATGGCTTCTTATATACCACATACAGATAGTATTAAACTTTATCTCTTTATAATTAGTGTTTGTGTGTAGAGCAATTAATTGGATTGCAGGATTGGCCATGTTTTCACTTCTTTGAAAAAACTATAAGACCAAAATGCTGATGTGTAGAGAAAAGAATTACTTCAATTACTTTGATGAATTGACTATAAACGGGCCTTCCACACTACAATTGACACAACACAAGAGATCCTCACCTCCATTCTGCAATTGGAGTTAAGCCTACAGGATCTTCACTTGTCACCAAGAATGGGTAAGGCTCTCTCAGCTTTCCAGATCCACTCATAAAAGCCTTTCAGGGTATCACAAAAAGAAGCCTCACCAAGGGGAAAACTTAAAAAAAAAACACATTTGTTTAAGCATAACATGGATTTGTTAGGGAGAGATAGGAAAAGAGAGAAATACTTCCAGTTCCTCATGCAGAGGATGAAAGTTAAAACCGTAAAGTGCTGGTTCTTATCTGCATACTTTATAACTTTTGAGCAGGGAAAATATATGCACTCATATCCTAGAAATACAAAATCCTCAGACCCTAGTTTTGGGTAGGTCAGATGAAAGATGCCTACTCAAAACTCAGCTAGCATTCAGAACTCTTTTATCAGACATGCCTTTAATTCTTTCTGTCCTAACAGATTTATGAAGAATGCCTAGTCTTTTACCATTTCAAAAGAAAGGGCACATTTAGACAGTCCCTCTTATGTTTTGTTTTCTTTATTTTTATAACTTATCATCTAAAAGGGTAGGGGAAGGACTTAATTCATTTTTTCAGTTTATTTCCTGATTTCAACCTTTGAGTATTTCCCTTCAGATATTTGTTTAAAGTAGCATAATTTCCCTGTATTCTTATCTATGTATGCTACCTTATGTGTGTGTGTGAGAGAGTGAGAGATTGAATGAGAAAGAGAGAGAGAGAGAGAGCACTTCCTTCCTTTTGAGCAGAGATACTGACATAAGTTTGGCATGACTCTTTAAAAACATCTTTTTCCCCCAAACACATCAGTCCAATCTATTAAAGTATGATGTACATATAAGAAGTGGAGCACTTACTAGCATTCAGAAAATATTAAAAGCTATAATTAATTGAGCATTTATCATGTTCCAAGAGCTATGATATTTCTTCCATATATATTATTCCACAATAGTATTGAGAGGTCAGTGTACTTGTTATAATTTTTATGTAGTTATAGATTTAAGCTAGCAATTAATAAGAAGTTTCAGCTGGAAAGTAGCTGATCTGAATTTGAAAATCTGACTCTAAAGTTCATGATGTCAACAAACCCTCATCATGGGCTTCAGCATCCTATCCAAGGGACCTGTGGACCACATTCACTGACATGGTAACAAGAATGCTGGACAAGACAGCAGATAGAAAAACTGGGAGAATCTAAGACCAGCTCTGAGACCTGTCTCTAAAGCTGAACGTGATAGTTTGCAGGCTGGGCAATATCCATCTTGTCTGAAGAAATGCAGAAAGGTGTCTAAGCAGAAGCTAGACACAGAGGGTATGCCAGTGAGAAACTGTCCTTACAGAACCACAGAAGATGAGAAAGATTTTGTATGGAAGCAGGTTAGTTAGCAGGAAACAATGCTAAAACTGACCCCTGTCATGTCTTCCATAACATCCACAGTTGTTCCATAGTGCCTCCTACTAACACCTATATCTTCTTGGAGGTTGTTTTTGTTTTTGCAGTCCCTGGGGATTGAAATCTGGGCCTAGGCACTGTCCCTGAGCTTCTTTTTGCTCAAGTCTAGTGCTCTACCACTGGAGCCACAGCTCCACTTCTGGCTTTTTCTGATTAGTTTATTTGAGATAAGACTATCATGGGCTTTCCTGACTGGGCTGGCTTTGAATTGGGATCCTCAGATCTCAACATCCTGAGTAGCTGGATTACAGGCCTGAGCCACAAGTGCCCAGCTGGAAGTTGGTTTTCTGATAAGATTTCTTCCTCATGGCTGAGAAGCTCTAGGCCACTTCTAACCAAAATCAGGCTCCTGTGCAATGGAACCTCTTGTGTCTTTAGCCTGACCTTTGTGAAACAAACTTCTGCCTAAGGCCTCACAACTCTGCCTGTTAACACACATCATCCTCCCCCTATAACTGATCTTCTTCCCTCATCCCAAAATCCTTCTACTTTGATGTCTTTCTTGTTTTTCTGAGCCTGTTTTAATTTGCTTCTCATGATGATCTCATTTCTATCCATTTTCCTGAATGTGACATGATTTCATTACCTTTCATGGTTGTGTAATACTCCATTGTCTATGAACTTTTTAAAAACTAGTCAACTCTTGAAAGTTGTCTATAACTTAGCTGTTGTTTATAATGCTACACTACACATTGGTGACAATAGTATTTGAGTCAGTATCAATGTTCTCGCCTGTTCAAGAAAAATATCAAAGACCCACAAGGTCTACCAATTTTCTTAGAAAAACTAGAAGTTTCCAGGTGCCAGTGGTTCACGCCACTCAGGAGGCTGAGATCTTAGGATAGCAGTGCAAAGCCAGCCCAGGCAGGAAAGTCTGTGAGACTCTTCTCTCTAGTAAACCAATAGAAAACCGGAAGTGCCACTGTTGCTCAAGTGGTAGAGTGCTAGCCTTGAGCTAAAGAGCTGAGGGAAAGTGCCGAGACCCAGAGCTCAAGCCTCATGACCAACAACAACAACAACAAAAAAGAAGAAACAAGAAAAACTAGAAGTCTGACCAATTTCTGATGAAAACCATATATCTTAACTAGACTAACACTGCATTCACTCTAGTTGCAAAAACTTAAAACTCATCTACAGAGGGAAGATTGACAGAAAAGCCAAGAAGAGAGTTACACAGGCTTGAATCAGAAGTAATTATTTGTTCTGTAAGTTGAGAGGAAAAAAAGTTTATTAGCCATACCCCAGTGGTTCACACTTGTAATCTAATTATTCAGTAGGCTGAGACCTGGAGGAGCTCAGTTTGAAGTCATACTTGGCAGAAAAAGTCTGTGATACTCCATTTCCAACTAATCAGCTAAAATCTGGGTAAGAGACCTGGCTCAACTGGCAGAGCAACAACTGTAAGCAAGAAACTTGAGTGAAAGCACAAAGCCCTGAGTTCAAGCCCCATAGCAAACAAAAATGTGTTACTAAAGAAGGAAGGACATAAGCTTATTCTGAGAGTTGGTTAGGACTTCTGTTTGCTGAGTATCAAGTGGATGACTTTGACATGAACTGCTTTACAGAACGCATGATCCACTATTGAACTCTTCTGAAAAAAAGTCTGTGGACTCTGATTCCTTTTGTAAAGTACTTACACACACACACACACACACACACACACACACACACACACAGAGAGAGCTATACAGTCTCAGAGAAGGAAACACATGGAAAGCTCTATATTTGAATCCTAGACCCAAAGGCCATAGGATTTTGGCTGACAGCTATAACATTCTGGCAGACACAATGTCCCCTACTGGGACATAACCCAGCATTTGAAGTCCAGGTCTTTAGTTTCCTCATTTATAATAATTACAGTAATAACATAGTTGGAGATGAAAGGGCAAATGTGATCACAGAAACTAATTAGAGAACAATTAATAATGCAAAACTGCAA
Source organism: Dipodomys ordii (assembly GCF_000151885.1). Lineage (NCBI taxonomy): Eukaryota > Metazoa > Chordata > Mammalia > Rodentia > Heteromyidae > Dipodomys > Dipodomys ordii. The sequence goes on from NW_012267360.1 coordinate 932,349, forward strand.
TAGAAACTGTTTTACAGGCAAGAACTATCCTAGAAATGATCACTAAGCCTCATTCAACCCTCCTAAAGAAGATACCTTCAAAGAAACAAAGATAATTATCATGGACACTGGCCCAGAAGATGACTTGAGAAATCTGCAAGTACTACATGGTCTCTTAATGCCTTGATGATCTGTGAGATTTTTCTATGTTAATTTATTTGTCTTATTAGTTTTTGAGACCTGAATTAGTTTTGCCTTACCTTTTTATCCAGTTTCATATGGATGGGTAAAAGACCATATTTTAGAAATATTTTCTGAATTCTTTCTCATATCTGATACATGTGAGAGAGTTTGCATTGTCCCTTTTCTAAAACTATATCATTACAAGCAAAAGCAGCCAACACTTTTCCTTCCACATCTTAAACACTCTGATTGATCTGACTTATAAATAGAGAAAATAGACCTCAATGTAATAGTACAGGTGTTCAATCACTTCTACTCAGGAAGCAGAGTGTCATGAGTTCAAGGCCAGCCCAAATAAAATTAGTGAGAAAAAAGGAGTTAGGTTTTCACCTCAAGTGCTCAATTTTCTACTTAGCTTGCTTAAGGACCTGGGTTATGAGTGAGATGGATAATGCATAAAGCACAGAGAAAGAATGGAGAGGAAGAAAAGGAGAGAAAAAACATATAAAGGAGGGAGAATATCGTTTATTTCTCTTTTCCTTACTTCTGACAAGAGTTTGTCTGATCTGGATGCCTGGAACAGGATCAATTATCTTCCCAATAGCTGGAAAGAAAAGCAACAATTAAAAAGGGAAGGATCCTCAGAAACTCAAAGCTGAAGTCTTCATGAATGTGTACCTGAAGTGGGCATCTCTTTATCTTCCTGCAGAAGAAATTACTCAATTGTGCAAGCCACACTTTCAGATAATTTTCAGATAATCATCCTTGTCCTTATTGGCCTCAACTGTCTTCAAATCTCACAACGTGTCTAATAAGATCCTTTTGAAGGCAGGACACGACATAATGATAGAGGAAACAAAGTGCATTTTGTTGCTCAAAGCTCTAAATAAGAACAGGTTTCCAGGCAGGGACATTTAGGCAGCTGCACCCAAGGATAGAATAGCTGAGCACTGGGGGTTTAGGGAGCCAGTTATGTGTGGAAAGAAGGTTTTTAGCTGAGTTTCCCAGATTCCCTGTAGACTGACTAGTGTGAATCATTTCCTCACTGGGGAACTTCTACTGATGTTGCCTTTCTTGTCTGACACCTATCCCAGAGTGACAGGGGCTAGAAGGGAAGAGGTGGGAGAATCCCATAATGGAAGTGGTTTAGACTGGTTGCTTAAGAAAGGGTACTTAGATATATGTAGGAGTTGTCAAAAAGTGAGAAGGAGGTAGATGACTGAAGAGAGGAATGGGCAGCAGTCATAAAATTCAATGCATTTTCTTTGAAATTAGGAAAAAAATAAGAGGATGGTGAGGTTCAGATGGATCAGGGAGAATGATGAAAGGGGTGAGATTGCTCAATGCATGTACTAATAAACTGACGTGTTGAATGGTAATCCCTTTGTATAACTATTTAAACATAAGAAAAATCATAATCTAAAAAGAGAAATAAGAAATAAGTCTCTAGTCCATGTTAGAATATGTAAAGGCAACACAAATCAAAAATGAAACATAAAAATGTATATATTAGCTGGGTGAGGGTGGCTCCTGCCTGTAATCCTAGCTATAATCCTAGCTTTAATCCTATCCATCATCCTAGGAGGCTGAGATCTGAGGATCACAGTGCAGAGCCAGCCTGGGCAGGAAAGACTGTGAGATTCTTATCTCCAAGTAACCACCAGCAAAACAGAAGTGGTGCTATAGCTCAAAGTGGTAGAGAGATAGCTTTGAACATAAAAGAGCTTAGGGATAGCACTCAGGCCCCAAGTTCAAGCCCCACAACAGAAAACAACAAACAACAACAACAGCAACAACAACAACAGCAACAACAACAACAACAACACACACACACACACACACACACACACACACACACACACACACACACATTATACCTGGTTAATCGAAAGACCTGAAACTGCCAATTTTGCTACTTGCCCTTCACCAAGCTTCTCTGGCAACTCTGAGAATGATTATTTTTCCTACACTTCTAGAAGCTATAGTCATTGCCAGGCAACCCTGAAAGCTTTTTTGTCCCAAACACATGCTACATACACATAACCATTGCTTTTCAGGGCAGAATTTTGCATGGCTAGTCAGCCATTTTTCCTGTCCACTCCCAAGTATGGCCAGAGTCAATACAGGGAAAAACAAGGCCAGAGATGCAGATACCACCCAACAAAGAAATAGCACCAAGCTCAAAAGCCACACAAGGACAGGTAAAACAGCTACATAAATCTACCACCCTTCAGCAAGTCACAAATCCCTGGCTTTCGGAAACTGTTTTAGAAAGCTATCTTCTAAAACTTAAAGGATGGTCTCATTTTTATTGGAAGATTAAGATAAGAGATAAGTTCAAAACCTCCTAAAATCTCCCCAAGGTACAGACACACAGAGCAGAGAAAGTGCTTCAAAAAAGAAAGGCACTCACTGATCTCTGAGAAATAGGAATCAGTGTATCAATAGAAGAAAAATTTCTCCCACAGCTTCCTAAGGCTCAGATCTTATAGACTGTGAGATTACCTTTTCAAAACCATTTTAAAGATGTGTTCTCTTGGAATAATCATTCAAATTCAGTCTGCCTGAAAAGCAAAGAGGGTGCAAACTCTATCTTCAGAGATACTGAGAACACTTATATTCATCGTCTTCTTCAAATAGTATTTCTGAATTCATATGCCATGCTAATATATGCATATATGTGTGTATACATACATATGTGTATATATACATATATATGGCTTCTTACTGAACGTAGATTAGAAAAGGTGGTCAAAGTCTAGGTAAGGTCAAACAGGAAAGTTTTATTGAGTACAATTCTTTCAGTGTGTGGTGTCATGCTAGCATTGGAACTAGGTTCCCTACACAATCTGTGCCTGGTCACCATTTGGTCAGCAGTTACACCAGGACTGTGCTCAAAAGGGAGTCACATGCATTATTCTCTGGATTCTCCTGTTGGTCCTGTGTTCTCATCACAATTAGCATAGTCAACCATTGCCTCTAGTGTTTTCTCTAATGTTATCAATAGGAATGTGGTAAAAAATGTCTTGAGCCGGTGGCATATGGGGAGGTGCATCTCTCTTTCTACCACCCTTTAATTATGGCATTTTTGTGCTATTAGTACATGTGACATGACATAAGAAATGATAATAGCTTCCCATTCTTGCCAGAAAGCAGTCCAAGAGGGCTTAGAATGCCCTGTGTAGCCATAGATTGACATTAGTGATGATGACATAGAATAATAATGTTTTTAGTATTTATATAAACCAAAATCAATATTTTTGTTTTTTTTTTATTTTTTCATCGTTTACTGGGCATATCTTGAACATAATATTGTATTTATGGGAAACATTATTTAGCAATCTCTCATTTGAGCAAGTAATAATAAAAGTGATGTGGAATAAGAGAAAAATAGCTAAATGATTGGAAAATACTATATTTCTAAATGCATGCTGTTATATTTTTAGAAACAATAAACCACAAAAAATTATAGGAAAACTAAAGTTAAGAGAAGGAAACTGCAGAAAAATACAGAAATATGTTCTAAATGTTTTAAGTAGCAGTTAGGACTATTTGACATAGCTGCTGTATTTGAATATCAGAAATTGTCAGTTGGCATGGGCAAAGAAGTATATGTGCCACTGTTCAGACGAACAGATTTTTTCCATTGTTCTCTTTTCTACTTAAATTTGGAGATGTTTACAGAGTGATGTTTCATTACATAATTCTATTTCTGGAGACTTTGTACACAATTTGTAATAAATATAAAAATCAAGCTGGATAAAAGAAATGCAAATCAAAACAACATTGAGATACCACCTCACCCCAGTTAGAATGGCAAAAATCAAGAACTCTAATAACAACAGATGCTGGAGGGGATGTGGACAGAAGGGAACCTTACTTCATTGTTGGTGGGAGTGTAAACTTGTTCAACCAGTTTGGAAAGTAGTATGGAGGTTCCTCAGAAGACTGCACATAGTGCTCCCCTATGACCCAGCAGTCCCACTTTGGGGCATTTACCCAAATGTTTACAAACAAGACCACACTAAAGCTACCAGCACGACTCTGTTTATTGCAGCATTATTTACCATAGCAAAAATCTGGAACCAACCCAGATGCCCCTCAGTAGATGAATGGATCAAGAAAATGTGGTATATATACACAATGGAATTCTATGCCTCCATCAGAAAGAATGACATTGCCCCATTTGTTAGGAAACGGAAAGACTTGGAAAAAATTATATTAAGTGAAGTAAGCCAAGCCCAAAGAAAGATAGGTCCCATGATTTCCCTTATTTGCAATATCTAGTATATGTATGAGTCAAGCAGAAAAGGTCAGATAAGGTGATGTTAGGAAAATGAACCCTAAGATATGTATTTTAAATGTTTTTTTTCTTTCATGCATTTGTTTCTAACGCAATTATAAGATTATTTCTTTGTTGCTTGGTATGTCCCTCCCCCACAGTATAAATAATTTGTGGAGGGGAAGGGGAAAAACAAGTTGTTTAAATAAGGATACAGGTGGACCTGTTGCAACAATGAGAAGTACAAGTTGAAAACGAACTTTACAACTTGGGGGGAGAGGATTGTGTGGGAGGGGAGGGAGGATGGGAAGGGATGGGAAGGGATAATAAAAAAAGTCAAGCTGGGCTCTAGAGGCTCATGCCTGTAATCCTAGCTACTCAGGAAGCTGAAATCTGAGGATTGTGTTCAAAGCCAGCCCGGGCAGAAAAGTCCGTGAGACCCTGATGTCCAATAAACCACTAGAAAACCAAAAGTGACACTGTGGCTCAAGCAGTAGAACGTTCACCTTGAGCTGATGAGCCTAGGGACAGCGCGTAGGCCCAGAGTTCAAGCCCCACGACTGACAAAAAAAAAAAACCACAATAAATACAAAAATTGTTAATAGTTTGACAAGTATTTCCAAAAGTAGATTCAGAGTCCTGGAGAATAATCTACATGCTTTAGGTATAGTTTTGTAAAATAACACATATCATGAAAACTTAGAATATTAGAGTTTTGAGTGTGTGTAAATAGAGTCACACTGTGTATCCCAGGCTAGCCTCACATATGTGATCTTCCTTTCTTAGCCTCCCAAATGTTGAGATTCTAGACATGCAGGAATATAGGCACCTACTGTAACATGTTTAAAAATCCTTAGGTGGGGTCTTGCACTTGCATTCCAATCAAGGAAGAAGATCATATTTGTCTCTGTTTTCCATTTCTCTCTAATTTAACCTTGTTTTATTAAAGTAAAGCCTCATTAAAGCTTAGGGGAAAAGTTTTTAAGCTTAGTTGAAAGCAAGTATAACCACCACAAGCCATGGTGACTTGATCATCTTGATTGTAAGGGCTATCATGAATTATCTACAACCACCTCTAGTGGAGGATGCGCAGATCTTGGAGGTCTTGGTCGTCCACTGAAGTGTGACCTGGGTTTCTATCTGACTCTGAAGCAAGTAAACTGTGGATTTCAACTTGCTCTTTTGTGTCTTTGTTTTCTTAACTATAGTGTGAGTGTGATAACAGCAGTCATAGACACACAGACAGACACACAGACAGACAGATATTCCCTGGGGAATTTCACAGGTTTCTGTACTTGGATCAAGATACTACTATGATTTGAAATGTCACTTGACTTTCTTCAACGGTGTATCTCTGTCTTGTGCACATACATAGCCATATCTATAACACACGAAAGAGAAAAAAACTATAAATGTAGTGCAATGATCGTTATCAGTATTTCTCTGTGAATGTTCTTCAATAGACAAAGGGAATGGGCCATGCCACTTCCGTATGGTTTTGACTGAAACAGAAACTTGGAAATCAACTTTGCTCTAAGAGACATAATGAAATCAGTGTAGGCTGATGGTCCATATGGCTCCAACAAAGACGTGACCAGAGACACTGTTCAAATGCTGGATTCACCAACTCCTCATCTGCATACAAATGCTATCGAAATGTCAAGAAATAATTTTATCATATTAGATATCAACCAGCCTTAAGCCAAGAAGACTTCAATTTTATAGCTACACAAATCACTGTGATATTGCCTTGGGGCTGCTGCCTATTTGTTAAAGATACCAGATCTCAGCTGGCAGGCTCTAAGAGCTAACATCAAAAGTTCCTGTAGGTGGTATGATGCAGAAATATCAGGGAAAGGACTTCTGTCACCCTTTGTCCAGAATCTCTTCTCCCAGATTTAGAGTATTTCTCAGCACAAAGAAATAAAATGACAAAAGAATGAAGTGATGGATGTATCTGTTATTCTGATCTTCTCATTACACATAGTTTTCATGTATTAAAATATTACTCTGTAAGCTATAAATATGCACAGCTATTATATATCAGTTATAACGTTAAATATTTTGCTAATATACTGCTTAATCCAGTATCTGAATGTTTTGTTCAGAACCAGAAGCCTTGATAATAGATACAGTGCTTCTGCCTTGTAGCCTTCCCTTAAGTTCCATGGCTCTATTTCAGCAGAGAACAAAGTAACTGAGCATGATAGTTGAGATTCTCAGGACATATCCAGCCTAGGAAAAGTATTTAGGTGTTTAACTGCTACTTTTGAATAAGGTGAATGCAAGAGAACATAATACTGAGTAAAAATTGCTTGTCCAAATTGTGATAGAGGATACTTAGTGGGTGAGGCTGATACTGGAAGAAGAGGAAGAGGTGGTAGAGGAGGAAGAGTAGGAAGAAGTAGAAAAGAAGGAGGAGGAGGAGAAGCATTCAATTAGATATCCAAAAAGGTAGAGCATGCCTGTCCATTATTTATTTGGGGGATGGACAGGAAAGCAGCATTTGGAAAGGTGATTCTATTATAATAGTACTATTATAATAGTACTATACCAGTTCCTTGAAGCTCATCTGACAAATAACAATGAACTGGATGGCATAAAATGCATCAGTATATTCCAGCCTTTTTCTTTTAGAGTTGTGTTTCCTCCAAAGGCTCTGGAGAAGTTTGCCCCTTGCCTTTACTTTCCTTCTAGTCAATATTTTTGGCACAACACAGGTCCCATTTACTGGTGGCATTCTATACACAAGTGCTCAGTGTGTTCTCTGAACCTCTGATGGGATCCCCAGCCTGATTATTATTCTCCTAAAGCCTGGATCTCAGCTATCCCTGATAATTGTAGCATTCTTGAATAGTTATTGCCTAAAGCACTTCCCCTAATGGGAAATGTCTCTGTACTCTAATAAGAGACACTGAAAGCTCTCAGAGTCTTGATAAGCTACAAGAAGTATTTTATGGACAAAGTGGGAATAGGCAATGATATTTTATCCATGCTGCCTTCCAAATTACTTTCAAATGATTCCACAATATAGCTATGTCTAAAAATGATTTTTGGGCTGGGTTTGGTAGTGTACCTCATAATTCCAGCACTGGGATTGAGAACCAGGGGGATCTCATCTCAAGTCCAAAAACAGCCTGGGGCACATAGTAGTGAGATTTTGTCTCAGAAAAAAAACAACCAAACAAACATCAACAAATCACACACACACACACACACACACACACACACACAATGTTTTTGACTCAATTATCACATACTCTTAATGCTTCCATTTAAGAAGTAAGTTGCTTCTGCAGGCTTGAGGAAATTGCCTCAGAAGCCACAAAATATGACATGACCCAGTAACACATGAAATAGTTTCATGTGTGTCAAGACCTCCTTATGTAGTAATGAGGAAGTGATTGTTGCAGCCACATTTCTCTCCAATGCACTGTGAGTTTTCTACTCTATGAAAATGAGTATTGGCACCCAGCCCTACGTGTGTTTGGAGATGATGCCCCAATCAGTTGTCCCCACTGAGACAGGAAAAGGTATAAAACCAAAGCAGAGTCGGTGAGGCAGGCAAAGAAATTAAAACTGCAGAGAGGCACAGAGTGGCAGGTGATATCAGCAGGACTAGAATCATGGCATGTTATCAAAGTGACCTCAAATTTCCAAATTTGTGGTCACAACAAAATGCTAAAACAGCAGAGTCCTTCAAAAAGGCAAAGTGGAATTTTCTGGCCATAAAAAGTGACAATCATAGAAGGAACTCAAAGGGCTTAGGGTCATAAGTCTCTGTGCAGGTTGTAGATGCTAATGCTTATCTCATAAGAAATATTGAAACTGAAATTGTCCCTCTGCAAGGAGGTACAACAAACAGCTATCCTGGACATGGGCCAAAGAAATATGCAACCGTGGGCTAAGTTATTTCAAAGGAGAATTAGGGCTCATTATAAAAATCCTATCCAAAATTAAAATGGATTCCAGTCAGCACTTCTTTATTAGTGGAAATTGAAGGCTCTCTTTACCTCTGTATCATCTGTCTTCCCTACTATACCTTGGTAAATACTTAAACTCCCCTTCTCAAATGATTCATCCACCCATTCTACCTATTAGTTAACATCTATCAGGATCCAACTTGTCCACTTGTCTTAGTTCACTTCCTCTGTGTCTCTTAAAGGCCCTTTGTTACAGGCTTGATCCTTTGCTTGTCATGCACTAATAGAAAAATCAAGAGGTAGTGGATATTTAGATCATTAGGAATCTACCCTATAAAGGGACTTGACACCCTGGTCCTTTCCTCTTTCTCTTGCTTTTTCTCTCTAGTAATAATGTGCACACTGCACACTATGCTATGACAGGCTTCCTCTATCAAAGCACCAGAGCCAACAGATTATAGAATGAAACCTCTAAAACTATGAGCCAAGTGTAACATTTTCATTATACAAGTTGATTGTCTCTGGTTTTTTATAGTAATAGAGAGATGATTAACACACTGCTATAATTAGAAGAGACTGGGAAACAGAATTGAAATACTTTATTTTATGGCCTTTTTCATAAGAGACCATGGATATGAATCTGGCATTTTCTGGAACTCGAACTGGACAGAATGCATAACTTAGATCTCTTCCTTCCTCCTTCTCCTCATCCCCTGCCCCCTATACACAGATAAATAGTCTTAACTCAAAATAGAAAGAAATCATTCAAGCAGTTTTAAGGCAGACCCTCAGATTCCCTGTGCAAGTCACTAATTCTTCCCATGTCCCTGGATCCTTGCTCTGAAATTAGTGTGTTTGTAGTTTAATGTAAGATCCTCAGATGGCCCATGGAAGTCACATTTTCTGTCCACTTCTATGGAACCTGGCTGTAATCCCAGCCTACTGGCTGGCTGGGATATCCAGAGATCTCCTTAGCACCTTTCTTTGTTTTGTCAGCACCACCCCAGACATTCTGGATGTAGAGATGGTCAGGATTTCCCGACCTCCCTCAGCAAGTTGCTGGACACCAACCTGTCTCCTCCTTCCTCTCAGATGCAGACTTGGTTTACTTGGTCATGATGCAACCAGTCTCATAACCTGTTTTCCCCCTAATGACCATTTGAGGGAAAGGAGCCTTGGGAGGCCAATATACCCAGAACTATTTCTCTGCCCAGTAGCTCAGAGGAAAATGGAGCCCTTTCCCTCCACACATGCATACTCCCCTCCTTTCTTTTCTTTCTGGAACCTCACATCAGAGACTAGGAATACCATCCCAGGTTCTGTGCAGTGTGTTTGTCCTTCTCAGCAGAACCCCTTGGCATGAATGTTTCCCACCTCAATTCTGAGCGTTTCTACCTTTCTGGAGGCCAGCCCTCTCCAAGCTGTCAGCGCTGGGCAGATATTCACTCTTGTGTGTATTGAAGGACTTCCCATCCCCACAACTGAACTTCAAATGAACTTGAGGATCAAATGTCTCCTTTGAGATAGTTTGGTTCTGTCCTGTTAATGCCAAATGCAAGTTCATGAATAAGTCCACTCACTATACTGGGATGGAAGACAACAAATGAAATGGGCCCCAGGCAGGCGGACTTGGATGTCACAGGGCAACTGCACTGTGCCATTTCTGGCTGCATGATTTGGGCCAGGTGGCTTGACTTTCAGCCTTCTCCTTATCTCTGGACTTGCACAAACATTATCACAGCAATGATCACAAATGAATACCTTCTCCCCCACAGGGATGCTGCCAGCCAGTGGCTGAAGTGTTCTTTGAGGAAGCAAAAACACTTTCTGTAAAAGGTAAAGTATTTCACAGTTGGAATCTTCATACACCATGAAGCCTTCTGGAAAGCTGCTTCTTACTGTTTTGTAAAGGAGGGCTGTGAATGTGGCCTTGTAGTAAGGGCTGGGCAGGTAGAAGATTGATTGCTGGTCACTGTTCAAGTGCTCCAAGACTTCTGTGTGAACAAATACATTCTCTTTAGTCCCTGGCTGTGGTGAAGGTCAGGGACCCCCTAAAAATTGAGTTCCTGAGCAACTGGGAACTGAACTTTTACAGAAACATCCATTGAATCAGGCCAGTGAGTCATCTGGATGGTGAACACTCCTAGGTCCAATGACTCTGCTGCCTCTCTGAGAGAATGACCATTGCTTCATTTCTACCAGAACGATAGAGGTGCCCAGGTAGCAGAGGTCATAGGTCTCATCTGCCCTTATGGTTTTAAAAACAACTTTTTAAACATTCCAAAACTAATATTCCAAATATCAATAAAATACAAGCCTGAGACCTGTGGCTTACACCTAGAATCAAGATTAGGAGCATGCTGGGAAAACAAATCCAAGAGACTTTTATCTCCAATTGATCAACAAGAAGCTAAAAGTGGAGGTATGGCTCAAGTAGCTGAATACAGAAAGATATTGATTCAGGGGCTTGTACTTAACAGGTAGGTCCTCTACTGCTTGAACCAACACCCCCTGTCCTTTTTGGCATTCGTTATTTTCCAGGGAGAGTCTTGTACTTTTTCTCCAGCTAGTCTCAGACGGTAGATATCCTCCCTATGCCTTCTGCGTAGCAGGGATGAATGACAGGTATAACCCAACATGCTTCATAGATAAGTCTCACTAACTTTTTGCCTATATTAGTCATGACCTTCCAGATCTCCACTTACCTAGTAGCTTGCAAAATCCACTGGACCCTGCCTTCTATAAAGCACTTGAAACCATGTCAACACAATAAAATAGTAGCTTTTACAAAATGGCTATAGGCATTTTACTTCCAGTTCTGAGATTGTCCCCTGTAAGCCCCCTCAAATGGGTACGTGAGCACCCACCGGTGTTCTTCTTACAACGTTGTTTTTGTCTCCCACCTTAAAGGCCCCACTACAGGAAGGTGACACAGTAGTGATGTCAGCCCCAAATAACCCAGCCCACTAAGAAAAGATAAAGGAGCACTCTGCTCTCCTCCCCTTCCAGGCTGCCATGACAATTCTGTTAAGGGTCCAGGTGTGCTTGGCAACTTGGGATTATGGCACAGAGACACAGCAGCCTTTCCCTCCCTTTCTTTCTTTCTTTCTTTCTTTCTTCCTTCCTTCCTTCCTTCCTTCCTTCTTTCTCTTGTTCCTTTCCATCCTACCTTCTTCTCTTTCCCTTCTCTCCCTCCCTGTTCCATACTTCTCTCTCCCTCTCCCTCTCCTTCCATCTCTTCCTTTTCTCTGTCTCTGTCTTTCTATCTGTCTCTCCCCTCCTTCTTCCTGTCTGTTTTTCTTTCTCTTTCTCTCTCATGGCTTTAAAGGTAGGCCTTACATTTTAGGTATTTTTCAAAGAATGTCACATTTATATCAGGACCTGTCTGAACTACAATCTTTCTATTTATGCTTCCTATACACAGGCTGGTACCCCACTTCCAGCGGTAGGTTGAGAAGAAGTTTCAAATATTTAATCTGGCCTGATCTCAAATTGATTCTCCCAATCTTGGCCTCCCAAGTAGTTAAGATTTCAGGCATGAGCCATCATGCTTACTAGCTTCTGGGCATGCTGTAGGATGGGTTTAGCTTGTTTTGTTCACTGGTGCATCCCAAGAGCCTAATATAGCCTATGACACATGGTAAAAATTATGATAATGTTTTATACTTACAATGGTCAAGCATCATATCTAGGCTCTCACCATGTGCTAGCACCTTGTTGGCACTGAAGGAGAAGCAGGTCTAGTTGCCTGATGCACTCTGACAGACAACTTCATTAACCAAATAGAAACAATTCAGTGAATAAAGCAATTCCAATGCTAAGAAGAAAGTTGAATGAACTATAGAATAGAGGTGCTTAAGAGGTTTTGGCTGGCATAGTGTTTAAGGGACAATCTGGAGAGTTTGTGGTATTGGACTAGAGGCCCAAAGCACAAGCAGAACTCTGCCAAAAGAAGTTGTATGGAAAGAACATTTCAGTTGGAGAAAAGAACAAAGATGAAACTGAGTCCAGGCTGCTCAGCAACCTTAAAAGAGACTCAATGTGATTGACTGGAGCTCTGAGAAAACAGAAAACAGAGTCAGTGAGTTGAGAACTTAGCAGTCTCACTCTCACTGCTGAGAGTCCCTTTTGGCCATATCCCCTCCAGCATCTGTGGTTATTAGAGTTCTTGATTATAGCCATTCTAACAGGGGTGAGGTGGTATCTCAAAGTTGGTTTGATTTACATTTCTTTTATGGCTAGAGAAGTTGAACATTTCTTCATGTGTCTATTGGCCATTCCTTTTTCCTCTTCAGAGAAGTCTCTCTTTAAGTCTTTAGCCCATTTATTAATCGGACAGTTGTTTCTTTGAAGATTTGTTGTTGGGGGACTTAAGTTTTTGAGTTCCAAGTATATTACTACATCTTATTTAGAAGTCTATTTAGTACTTCACCTCCCTCTACTGGTAGGATCTCCCATTGAATAGGTCTTGCTAGGAAGCGGAGTTCACTTTTCTACTTGGTATCTGAGGCACTGATATCCAGCTTAAACCAAATCTAAAAGAAGTCTCTACATCGATTTATGATTGAAGGACAAATGTAGAATTATTTCAATGGTAGAAATGGTTCAGGGTTGTTCAATTGCAGTAGTGTTTGATAAAAACTCTGGATTGGTAATATCAGTAGTATTCCTGGGGTGTGACCAGACTACTCCTGAAGTGTAGCCTTGGCTCGTGTACAATACCAACAGAATCATGTCTGGTACTCAAGGCTTCCTATTTTATTCTCCATACATCTTGTCATCTTTCCAGTAAGTGACTTTTTGCTTTAATCAAAATTCACTTATCATATTTATATCGATAACTTTTACAGACCCAAGAAAGGGTCTGTCAAAGTTTTCTAAAAAGGGCAACTTGAAAGATGTTTTTTGCTAGGCCTTATGAGTTAACTAAAAACTGAACACTCACACATATACACACAACCCAACTTTGCATCTGTGCCCTTTGACCCAAGCCATTAACTAAATATGTGTAAAGAAGGGAAATTAATATTACAACTTATCTACTTCTTAGAAATGCAGTATGGTAGTTTAGAAAGAGCTGCTTCGGCAAAATAAAGACTTCCTTTTACTATTGGAGGAGCTATGCCTCCATAGAAATGTTACCTGGACTTCATCTGCAAACTGAAAAGTCCATTAATTTATCAAGCATCTGTTAAGTACCTACTATTTGCTCTGAATTTAATAAATAATAATCATTATCTATAGGGAGCTTAGACATTTGATGTTAAGAAAACAAAAAAAATCCTACTTCATTTGTTACTTTCAAGCTGTTAAAGTTGCTCTTGAAAACAGAAAAACTTTATGGAGTTCTTATTTTTCTGAGGAGGTAAAATGAATTTTTCCCAAGGGGAAATACTTGTGCTAGGAAATAACAGACTGATAATCAGGCTTGGGTAGCAATTTTGGTTCCTAGGATGTGTATGCAGCCATGAATGCCCACATATATTCATCTGTTGAGAAGGGGAATTTAAAAAATTAAAAGAAGATCCAGTGGAATGAGGGAGTGTTGGGTATTAAGGAACATCATTTCTACTCAGAAAATACTGGTGGAAACATTATAAAGTAACCCTTTAACATTTGTAAAATGTGAAGGCCAGGATTATGAAAAGACATTGGCAATGAGTATATGAACCATTTTCTTTCTTTTTCTTTTTAAATTTACTGTATTGCTATTATAGAGATGATGTACAGAGGGGTTATATTTTCATGTGTCAGGTAATGAGTGCATTTCATTTTGTAAAGTGTCAAATTTTCCCTTATTCTCTTCCATTCCCTCTCTCGCATCTCCATCCATGGGTTGTATAGTTCACATTCATCAATGTCCAGTGTGCTCCACTGCTATATTTTTTCATCTTTTCCCTCAAGTCTTGTGCCTTCCTTCCCATTGTTCTGAAGAGATACATTTGAATACACCTTATGTAATATAAAGAATCATCAGAAAAAGAGAAAGAAAAAATTTAAAAATGTTTGGTTTTCATCTCTTAGGAGTTTCTCTCTCTCTCTCTCTCTCTATATATATATATGTATGTATAATTTTATATAAATGTGGAGAGGATCTTGATTATTGCACCTTTGTAATTTCTCTTTAGGCAATCCTCTTTTGGTCTCAGTGTGTGAGACTCGGTAGAATCCTGTGTACTTTGTCATGTCCCAATGTGTTTTAGATCTAACTTATGTATATCAGAGAGAATATGTGCATTTGTCTCTCTTATCTAGGCTTACCTCACTGATTTGTTCTAGTTCTATCCATTTCCCTGAAAATGACATTATTTTATTCTTTCTAATGGCTGTATAAAGTTCCATTGTATATAGGTACCACATTTTTGGATCCCTTCTTTACTGTGGGGCATTTTGCCTCCCCCATATCTTGACTATTATCCTTAGTGTCCTGTGATATATAAGGCTATATCTATAGAACTATATCTATAGAACTATATAGACTATAGGAGCTTGCTTCAATATCCAGTCAAAGGATGGCCACAAAATGAAAATATGTAAAAGGAAAGAAATACACAGAACTTGGTAATGAATTAAATAATATAGGGGGAGGTATAAACAAGATTCTATAGGTTTTGTCTACTTACATCCATGGAGTTAACAACATAAGGATCTTAGAAGAGGTGATGATGCTTTGGGCTTTAAACTTGTTCATTGGTGCACCAATGAGATTCCCTATGAACAGATGGTAGAGCACTTGGATATATGTTTCTAAATCTCAGAAGTCAAAAAATATTGAAAAGTCATATACAAATGAAGTTATTTGAAGCCACTTGAATTGGAACTATTATAAAGGAAGAGATTGAAATATGAAGATAATCCAGAACTGAACTCTAGAACATTACAGCATTAAAAAAATAGTAAAAATTGGCCAAGAATAATACAGATTAGGAGGAAACCAAGGGAGTCTGTACCACAGAAAGCAAGAAGGGGTGTTACAAAGGAGAACTAAAAAGAGGTTTTAAATTATGCCAAGAGGTTAAGAGATAGGAAGACTGGGCACTATAGAAGCAGGCACCATATTAGGAACCAAAATTCGAGAGATAGTCACCAAATTTTGGGATATTGTTATCACGAGTATGCAATGAATGCACATATTCAGAAAAAAATAAGTGACAATGCCAGTGCTTCAGACTCATATCCAAGCCAAAGCTGAAGTGAATTTATAAAGTAATAAATTCTTATATTATGGCCCACTGAAATTCTCAAACAATTTTTATGGTTCAAGTTATCATATTGAATAGTCACAAAAATACCAAAATTGCAGATATGAGGTTTCTACTTTACAAATGAAGAAACTTTGTGGTCCACAAAATGTTAGTGATGTGTTAAATGCCACACAGCTCATAGATCCAAGGACAAAGCTAAAACTCAATTTTCGTTCTAACTTTAAGAGGCAAGGAAGTATAGCCTCTGGTGCCTGATTTACAATATGAAGAGAAATCTTTTAAAACAAAAAAAATGAAACAATGCCACTCAAGATTTTACCTGAGGCTTTTCTGACTTGGAAGACTGAGCTCAAACTCATCATACAAGTCGATTTTATGGATTTTAGGAGGACTTTCTGCTCCAAATAAAATGATTTTCAAACATCCATTGTCATTTGCCATTCCTCTCCCAGGGCTATTTGAGTCTGCAGGGAGTTGTGCTTTATGTTCCTCTGCTAGAGAAACATAATCTCAATCTTGAAAGTTATTTTTTAATAGTAAAATGAGTAAACTACAGGGCAAGCCAAGGATGGTGCCAAGGATGGAGAGGGTATCCTTTATTGAGAAAAAGACTTTTAAGTGTTGTAATTGCTAGTTTCAGTATTTGGAGAAGATCATACATCTAAGACTCCATTTATTTTATGTGTGACACTGAAAGAAAAGTATTTCTGTCTTTTCCTCCCTTTTCTTTTTGTGTGTGTGTGTGAGAGAGAGAGAGAGAGAAAGAGAGAGAGAGAGAGAGAGAGAGAGAGAGAACGACAGACAGACAGACAGATAGACTGAGAAAGAGACCAATAGAGAAAGCTACTTAACAGTTGACTCTGGATGCCTTTTATTTTTAGTCCCTATATTTAGAAGTAATTAACTGAAAACACATATTTAACTCCTACTCTGACTACAAATAATGAAGTGGATATATTCCAGGCAAGAATGAAGTTCTGTAAACTAAGACTGGAGAATGAAAAGTGTCAAGAAGCAATGATAATGCGGAGCTAAGTAACAAAATCATCAGTCAAAAAGGAAGGAAATTCAAGAGGGAGAAGAGATCTGAATAAAATGCAAATGAATGCATCAGAACAAAACCGAGAAATCTCATAGAAAAAATTCTTGGCAGTAAAACACACAGTTCTTTAAATATGCAATAAATAACTATGTCAGTGATTATTAGCATGCAAATGACTTCCACATACACTGAATGTGTTGGGTATATTATTCAGTTTCATTTTATTACTCTTAGAACAATATCCCTTACAACTTTTACTGTATGATGAGGGTTGAGTTTATTGTTTATAAGTTGGGATCCCTACTCAGTTATTCCTGACTTCAAATTCTTCTCTCATCCCCCTTACCAAGAAAACTAGTAGAAATACAAGAGCAAACAGCATTCAAATCTACAGAAAATAGAAAAATAAATGAGCAATTAAAATGCAGTGTTATCAGTATAATTGAATAATGACTGGGGAGCATTTTCCATAGCTGTGGAATTCCCTAATTGACTACTTCTGATAAGGCCTGTCTCTGTATTTAAGCAGTTCAAAAGGAAAGCACATGGAGAAAGAACCATGAAGTATGTATTGAATAAGAAGATTACTTATGGAGTTATGCAAACCCAATTTTAAATTTGGAGTCCGTTACTCAGAGTTATAGGTCTCCATGGGAATCTTGGATGTCTGTGTATCTTTAGAGCAATTGCTTTTTGTTCTGGATAACAAACCAACTGAAGAAAAAGATAATATCCCCTCCTGAGTAAGGTCACGCTATTACATCAGCAATACATAGGTCATATCAGAAGCACCTGGTATGAACTTGTCAAAGACACAAGACCAAGGGTTGATGAAAATTCTTCTAACCTTGGGTTTCAACTCAACTCTGTTCCCTGCTTGATACAACCTACTTGAATGAGCATTCAGATCCAGTGAGGTAGAAAATCAGCTCTAAGTCTGGATTTTACTGTGTGCCTAAAATCTATTCTACACATTAAATAGCATTTTACCAGCATCACACCTGGAAGGGGACTTTAACAACTCTGTGAGTGGATTGCTTCTGAGTATCTTGCCTGATCACTGGAAGTGACTCTTTGTCTCTGTATCTGCTCTCTGTTCTTGCCTTAGGCAAGGTTGCTTTCAACAATATGGTATCTTTAACAATTTCGAAGCCATCTCATAATCTCTATGAAGTGTACTATATGCTCTCAGAATTAATATTAGGAATTAATATTGGAATTAAAAGCCTATGTTACTAGTAGCCTAGACTATCTAGTGCTTTCAGTAGTATTTGGCAAATTAACATCAATAATATTGACATACATTCTGACATTATGGAAAAACTCAAATATGTCAGTCCCTTTATGACACAGTTCACTCTAAACAGACTTAAATAAAGCACCAACTCCAGTTGGACCTTTACCACTTCCTGAATTTCTGTGATAAGAAATACTTCAATGATGAATCTAGACTGAGCAGAAAAGATCACTTGGAAAGCTATGAGTGTTGGCTCTGTTTCTGAGCACCCAACACTCACATTTTCTTTGGAACAAGATACTATTGAATGTCCCCTCCACCTCTATTTGATTTTTATCTCAAAGTCTAATCTGTAGGAAAACACATGAAATGCAAATAACCCTTGAGAAGGAAATACAAAGATTAAGTCATCTCATTTAATAATTTTATGGGGTGCATAGCAATTAGTCTAGAAGATTTTTTATCAGAATGATGAAGTACTAACAATTACATATGCTATAGGCATTCTATAAAGGTTGGTGTAGAGTTGTTCTGGTACTATCAATTGCAAATGCTTCCTAATCATATAACCTCTTGTGTTTTGTATTCCTGGGATACTAATTAACTTCCAAATCTATAGCCACTCTACCTTGACAACTGAATATTCAACATGTACCTAGGGATAGATCCTAAAAAATCAAATGGATTGCGTCTGTTGTCCCAAGCCAGCTGGTACTCCATAAATACTCTCCATAGGACTAGTCTCATACCTTTAGCTTCATTTCTAAGCAGACCTACAAGACTATTGTTACTTCTTTGGTGACTGTAAATACACTTAAGGAAGGAAATATGCCAAGATGTGTCCTATAAATATTCACTACCACAGACCAGATAATTATATGTCTAAGGAGCTTATACTGAGGAAATAAATATCAACACACATTTCAATGTATGCACAAGCTTATTTGTTTTATGGTTGTTTAAAATAAAACCTTAATCTTCTTACAAATGAAATTAAAATAAAGTTTATGATAATTTATGAGATTGTAATTAAAATTGTATATTTCAATACCAATGCAATCAATATGGTACTATTGCTAATGTAATATTAATTGAGAAAATTAGGTATATAATCACTATTGCTAAAATGGATAAACATTCAAATATGAAATAATCCATTTATATGGTATGTGCTAACTCCAGGTGGTATGCAGGAAAACTCTCTGGTATAGACTCTCATTTTGAAAACTGAGCAATAGTTGTATATACTTGTATATACATTTGTCTAATTTGGGAAGGTGAAGGGGAATAAAAAAAGGTTGAAACAAGGTGACTGGATAACCCATTGCAACAATGATATTGGAAATGAACTTTACAACTTTTTGGGGGGGAGGGGAGGAGTGATGGATCTGGGGGAGGGAAGGGATAGTGGGACAAAAACAAAGGAAAGGGTAACAATGATTGAAAAGTAATGTACTCATTGCCTTACTCATGTAACTGCAACTCCTCTGTACAGTATCTTTACAATAAAATAAAATTTAAAAATAAATAAAAGAAAACTGAGCAACAGAGGGGAGCTACATTAACCAATCTAAGGAAAATTGTTTCTCATGTCCTGTATTCCTTCAATTTCTTTTGTACAAATAATATTGACTTCTTTATCCCAGATCCATTTTTCTTACTATGAGCCATCTTGGTGAGGCTATTGATCAAGGAGGCTTCTCCTTTGTAGCAAAGATGAATGCATATGAGCCAGTCTAGGCTAATTGAATACTGTCAGGGATTTGGATTATGAAAACAAGAAAGAAAATTAATGCTGACATAATTATTACAGCAAGAGGCCAGAGAGATAAATCATTATATTTTGATACAAAGAAGAAACCTACTGTTTTTCTGTCATCCTTTTTCCAAACTTGCTTCTTTCAGCTGTCATTTCATCCTTGACCTACCCTGTAACCTTCTGATAGGCACAGTTTTGTTAAAGTCACCGAGAGGTAAGGTCTGTGACTTATGGCTAAAAGGCAGAAGATTGATATAGTATATAAACTATGTGCATGCTGAGGATTTTAGAGTTAAGACCAATTCCACAATTTTTAGCTACGTTTCTTGAGTCTTGTCTTCATTTATTCTTGAAATTGTTAGTCTTAGGATTTGATGATCCTGAGGCTTGAACTCAGAGCCTGGGTGCTGTCTCTGAATTTCTTTTTGCTCAAGGTTTGCTCCTCTACCACTTGAGCCACAGTGCCACTTCCACCTTTCTGGTGGTTAATTGGAGATAAAAGTCTCATAAACTTTCCTGCCTGGGCTGGATTTGAACTGTGATCCTCAGATCTCATCCTCCTGTGTAGCTAGGATTACATGGATGAGCCACTAGAACCTGGCTCCACTTGATAATTGATCGGCATGGTTTCTAGTGGGGTGGGCCTTAACTAGTGAATTGCTACAGGCATCCCACCATCCCACATCACATAGTAAGGGAAGGAAGTTTCTAGAATATATTTTTTACCCTAGTGCATTATCATCATTGGATCCTCATTTGAGATGGAATTTTTTTCTCCTTTGTGACAGTTATTGCTCCAGTGGTTAGCATTTTCTATTCACATGGCTTAAATTCAGTGATATTATAATCTCTAAATAAGTACAAATTCTCAGCTTGACATTTAAGATGTTTCCCTGTTGATACAATCAGTCTTGAAATAATAATGAACCACAATAGATTTCTACCAAATGAAGTCATTATAAATTAACTCAGTACTTCTCAAATGCTTTCACTAAAAATACCTTACCTTTTCCCATGAAAACCTCCAAATCAATTCTTCTACATTAATTAAAATCCAGTATGATATGAAAAAATTAATTTTGTATTTGATAGACCTAAAATACACATCTGTTAAATCTAGTGCAAGCTATATGACTTTAACATAGTGACTAACTTTTTCTGAGAATCAGTTTCTCTGTCATACACATAGATGATTATGTATGTGCCTCAAGTATATTTTGATGTGGAAAAATATAGTAATGTATGTAATGTATATGATACTTAAGAGCTGTGCATTAGATGTTAATCACTACACCAGTTTTATTAGTTTTTCACTTGTATTACTCCATGTATCTGTCTAATCTCTGCAGTCTGTTTCTAATTGATTATATTTCATTATATACTGGAAACAAAGCAATGCGATGCATTAAAATATAATAATATATTTCAGGAAGAGAAAGATTTCTTAATATTTTTGTTCTGCTCCTCTACAAATATTGTTATAATTGATCCTATGTTACTCTGATCAATTATATGATTTTTCCTAATACCTAGAAGTAATAATAACACTTGACTTTTAATGTAGCATTATACTGTTCTTCAATGTATTTTTTAATCCATTGTTACATTTAATTGTGTTCTTATTCTCTGCTTTCTCACAGGCTACCATCCATTTCACAAACTATAAAATAGTTACAACAGTGTAAGAATCAGAGTAGGCTAAGGACTGAACTAACCAGAAACAATGATTTCTTTTTTGCTTTTTCTACCAAATCTCTCAAATTTGTACATGTTTTTCTCCTCTTAAACTTAGAAACTTGTTTTATGGAACTTTTAGTGACATTTAACAAAAAAATAGCTGGCAGATCTTAATTATTTCTCTGAGGCATCTTTAAAGACAGGCATAAAGTATAAAACAAAAAGATTTTGAAGGTAAGTTTAGTTTTCAAAAAAAGGTTGTTTTGATTAAACTGGTCAGTGTCATAAAAAAGGGAATAAATTGCCCAGAAATATGATTTAGTATGGCTATAAGTTTTGCTGGTTTATTTCATCTTATCCATGAATTAGGGGGATTTACCCAGACCAAAAAAAAATCCTTTGTTCAAATTCTCCTACCCTTTACATACGTATTCCAGCGACATATCCACTTGCCCAAGAGGTCAGGAATGTTTCTGAGAATCACTTGAAGAAGCAATATTTTGAGGTCTTCAGCCAGGGCTCTTTATTTGACCTTGAAAGTTTTTCCTTATAGAAGAAAGTATGTTTAAACTTTTTTCCAGAAGTAGAAACATTTTTTCCTCCTGTCAAATCTTTTACATTGCTATACATGGGAGCTAAACAGTAACCATTCCAAATTGAAATAAATTAGACTTTCTAACCAGGCCGACTTGGCTTTTTCTATGGCTAGCTTGTATCTTAGAGACACTTTATAAAGCCCACAGATTCTGTATATCCCCAGTTCAAGAACCTGTTTTCAAACTGTCCTGTATTTATTTAATTTTATTCTTCTAGCAGAACTAGACGTGGATGTCAAGTCCTTGCACTCCAGAGGCAGGCATTCTACCACTTGATGCACAGGCACACATTCAGCCCCCTCTACCTAGGTCAGTTTTGAGGTCGGGTATTGCTCTAGGTCTAGACCCACCTGAGCTGTGATCCTCCTTCTTGTGTTCCCATATCTCATGGGACATGCACCACTGCACCCAGATATTATGCTTTCCCCATGGCAAACTTGAACCAATATGTCCATTCATTGTGCTCCCCTTGTAGCTGAGAAAGTCATTGTGTGCCACTGAGTGAGGTAGTGTATCTCAACTTTTATGCCTGAGCTAGCCTTGAACTGTGATTCCCCAATCTTCACCTCCCAAGTAGTTAAGATGGCAGGCTTGAACAACACCACCATGGGCATGCATCTCTTTGGCCTCCCCCCCCCACATGTTTAAATAGTTGTACAACAGAGGTGTCATTTAACCAAGAAGTCACTCTTTCGACACTCTCACCCCTCTTCAACCTACCCTTTCCCTACTTTTCTTTTCTTTTTTAACGGTACTTTTGTCTTCACTTGTTTTCTTATTACCTTTAAGCAGTTGTACAAAGGGGTTTCTTTGACAAAGTTGATTTATGGGTACCATGTATCTTGGTGAGTGGCACCCATTCCATCATTCTTCTCTCCCATCTATCCCAACCCCATCCATTTCCTGAAGTTGTCTCATGCATTAACCTGTTTTTCTTTATCTCCAACACTAAAACTACACAGTTGACTCTCCACAGGCTATGTGACTATCACATGATAATATCAGATTTCCACCCTCACATTTTTTTAAGGTTCAAGTAAATAACAATCCCGGGGCTTGGAAGGTGGCTCAGTGGTAGAGTGCTTGCCTTGCATGCATGAGGCCCTGGGTTCGATTCCTCAGTACCACATAGGCAGAAAAAGCCAGAAGTGGCGCTGTGGCTCAAGTGGTAGCCTTGAGCTGATGAGCTGAGGGACAGTGCCCAGGCCTAGAGTTCAAGCCCAAGACTGGCCAAAAAAATAAATAAATAAAATAAAATAAAAAACAAATAAATAAATAACAGTCCCCTCTTATCTGACTACACTAAGCCACTTGGAAAAATAATTTTATCACTCCTATTTTTAACATTAGAATACTTATTTGGTAATGTTTAAAGGATAGAATTAAGGTTAAATAGATGAAAATGAATTTGAGATAAAATAGTTCTAAAAAGTATGCAGAGTATATGAGATATATAAACTTGTCAGAGAAGTGGTTGTTTTTATGACAAGATACTTATCACAGCCAATCAAGTCTTGGATTCATCCAAATACAAAGTAGGTGATATTGGAAGGGCTTATGTAGATAGAGCTGAGAAACAGATAAGAATAGTACATAGCTGACTCTGAGATATTTTTTGTTTTTATCTAAAACCTATGAACATTTTTTTAAAAATGTTGTGTATTAAACTGTACCTAGCAATGATTTTATTCTGATATTTCTATATATGATTATAATTATGCTTGATGATATTTATGAGCTCTGCCTTTACTTCTCTTCCCTTTTCCCTGTCCTTCCACAGCTCTAATTGTCCTCCTTTCAATTTTTTTGTTTTTTGTTTCTAGCTTTATTTTCCCCTCAAAAAGTGGGAATTGATGTTTCACCTTAATGAACTTCAGTTCTGTCCATTTTCCAGCAAATGATAGGATTTTATTCTTCATGTGGCTGATTAAAACTCCATCTTATATACATATAATTATATATAATTATAGTTGTATAATTATATAGATACATATAATTATATAATATATTATTTATATTCACATGTTTTTTATCCATTCATCTATTGTTGGGCCTCGAGGGTAATCCTATTATTTGGTTATTGTGAGTATATGAGTACTTCTATATTAAACTGACTTGAATTTTTTTTGTCAGTTATGGGGCTTGAACTGTAGGCCTGGACATTGTCCCTCAGCTGTTCAGCTTAAGGTTATTGCTCTACCACTTGAAACACAGAGCCACTTCCAGCTTTTTCTGCCTATGTGGTGCTGAAGGCCTTAGGCATGCAAGGCAAGCACTCTACCACTGAGCCACCTTCTCAGCCCCATAGCTGACTTGGATTTTTTTTTAGTATATACTTAGAAGTGGTATGAATCACATAGGAGGTATAACTCTTTGAAGGAATTCAATACTAATTTTTATAGTGACCACACTAATTTATATTTTTATAGCAGTCAACAAAAGTTACCTCTACCAGCATTTGTCATCATTTGTTTTCTTGATAACCACTATAACTAGAAGGAAATAGAAACTCAATGTAGTTTTGATTTGCCTTTCCTTTATGGCTTAAGAATATTGACCATTTTTAAAAGAATGTATTTATTGTCAATTTCTAGATCTTCATTTAAAAAAATCATCTGCCCATTTACTGATTGGATTATTATTTTGGTTATTAATCTTCTGTCAGATGAATATGTAGTAAAGAATTTTCTTCCATTCTATAGTCTGTCACTTAACTCTCTTGATTATTTCTTTTGCTGTGCAGAAGGATTTTAATTTGATAAATCCCATTTTTCAACTGTTTTTTATGTTCTGGTCTATTGGTAAACTATACCATCTACACTTTCCAAGAAATAAAACATTTTACTTCACTTAGTGTAATTTTTTCCAAGTCTTTCCATTCCTTAACAAATGGGGCAGTGGCATTCTTCCTGATGCAGGCATAGAATTCTGTTATGTGTGTGTGTGTGTGTGTGTGTATATATATATATATATATATATACATACATAGACATATATATATATCATATATCACATTTTCTTGATCCATTCATCTACTGAGGGGGTCTGGTTTGGTTCCATATCTTAGCTATGGAGAATAATGCTGCAATAAACATAGTTGTGCTGGTAGCCTTAGTATGACCTTGCTTGTGATCATTTGAGTAAATGCCCAAAAGTGACACTGCTGGATCCTAAGGGAACTCTATGTGTAGTCTTTTGAGGGACTTCCCTACTGCTTTCCAAAGTGGTTGAGCAAGTTTACAACTCCTACCAACAATGTAGTAGGGTTTCCTTTTGGCCACATCCCCTCCAGCATCCATTATTATTACATTTCTTTATTATCGCCATTATACCAAGTGAAGTAAGCCAGCCTCAAAGAAATATAGGTCCTATGGTTTACCTTACTTTTAATAACTAGTATATGTCTAGGATAATCTTACCAGACAAGTAGAAAAGGTCAAAAGCTATGCACATCTGACCATATAAGGTGGTGCTATGCTAAATGAACCCCAAGATAAAATACAAGAAGTTTTATCTTTGTTGCTGTTGTTTTTTATGTACTTAGAATGTATTATGTGATTTCTTTTGTTTCTTTCATATATTCTTCCCCCTGTTTCACTGTATTTGATTCCAGTATCCTACATCTTGTATATACATTTTTCTAATTTGGGGAGGGGAAGGGAAATAACAAAATGCTGAACCGAAGATACAGGCTGACCCATTGTAACAGTGAGATTATACAAGACATTATATGAAAATGATGTTTACAACTTCGGGGTAGGGAGGAAGGGGAATGTTGGGGAGGTAGGGAGGAAAGGGATGGCTGGGGAAAAACAAAAGGAGGGGCAACAATGCTCAAGAGGAAATGTACTAATTGCCTTACTGGTGTAACTGTAAACCCTCTGTACAGTATCGTTGCAATAAAAAATATAATGAAAAAGAAATGAAATGTTACAGACAACATAGTATGAACCTTATGAGAAAACAGTGAAAAGATATAAAACTAGTCAATATAAACCCCTTGGTAAATCTGTACTCCTTTATGGAGTGCCTTACTTTTAAAAGTGTTGTGTTTGTATCACTTCATTTATTCTTCTTAATAAATCTGTATAGTGGATATTTATCCATTTATTAGATGAGGGACCTGAATCTTAGAAATGCTTTGGATTAAAATATCCAAGTTGCAAGTGGTAAGTTATTTTGAGAGAATTTTCCTAAATATTCATCTCAATACTTTAGGATTAATAACCCATTTATGCCTCTAAATTGTACTGAAGTCAAAATCTGAGAGGAGATTCCACTACAAAACTCCCTTAATGTTAAACTAAAAGGGAAAGAAACACTTAGTCACATGGAGAAATTTGTAGATGACTCAAACATGAAGAGAAAAGCAGAGGATGGGAGGGAGGGTATGGGGGGAACATTAGGCATACAATTCTTTCACCAGTTCTCACAGCATTTCAAATGTCACAGCCTGGTCTGCAACCTGTGGTTATGTGTCATGCTTCCCATATGGCGTAAATAGGGTATGAACTCAATCCCTTGGGCCACAAAGCTCCCAAAATACTTTCATTAAAACACTGAGGTAATTGAGGTAAAAATAATTCTATATGTATTGCCTGATAATGGTTTCCATTTGCTTCCATCCTGTCTTAGTGCACTCATATAGGCCTTCTGAGGTCTTTCTTTTTTTTATTGTGAGAATACCATACAGAGGAGTTAAAATTACATGGGCAAGATGAGTACATTTCTTATCAAGCCTTGTTGCCTCCTCTTTGTTTCCCCTTTCCATCCCTTCCCATACTCCCCCCATCTCCCCCCACCCAATCCTCCCCTCCTCCACCAAAGTTGTACAGTTCGTTTTTGAACATAACAACTTGTACATCTCATTGTTGCAATGGGTCCACCTGTATCCCTAGTTAAACGATTAGAAGAATCTCCACCTCCTAATTTGGGAGGTCTCATTTGTTCCTTACCAGGTGAACTATTTTTACTCTCCCTTTAATTTGGTCATGATAAAATATGAGGCATGTACTGCTCATGTCCCTGCCAGTGTTTTGAATGTCTTTTGTATTGGTCTCTTTGCTAAGACCAAAGAAGAATCTGCAATTGACAGCATTAAATTATTTGTCAAAGATCACTGAATATCAGTACAATATAAAGATAAAAGTCATGATATAATAAAATGGAAATTCCTCTTAATGATAATTAACTGGCTCACCTTGTACACGATTTGATGTGTCACATATATAGATGGTGAGGCCTTCCCTATGTACTCTATTGCACAGTGGGTAGAAAGCAGATGGGGGTGCATTGTAAGTTAATGCATAGGGCACTGCACCATTAATTAATGGGAAACAAGGTCTGTAGCCTATGGATTTTGGTTATGTGTGGTGTTTGGTCAATGCATACTCCTTGGTCTCATCTCAGAATTTTTATTCTTCATCTCTATAATGAGGACCTTTGTATTACCCCAGGTAGTTCTGGTTCTGGTTCACTCTAAAACTTCTCCAATAATGTGGATACTATGAAAGTTAGAGGAAGAGTAACCCAAGTTTGAGTAGATCATGAAAGCATCAAATAGAGTGAATTATGACACAAAAGCATCATATTTTTGAAGGGATGAGTTGGCTGATGAAACAACAAAAAATACCGAGGAAACAAGACCTCAGACAGAAGGAAAACACTCAGCAATGCTCCATAGTTTGCATGCTGCTTTTACCCATGTTATCTTTGTATGTTTGTTTATTTGTTTGTTTTGGTGTCAGTCCTGGGACTTGAACTCAGGGCCTGAGTGTTGACTCTGAGGTTTTTGCTCAAGGCTAGTGCTCTACCACTTGAGCCACAGCTCTAATTCTGGCTTTTTTTTCTGGTAGTTTATTAGTAATAAAAGTCTCACAGACTTTATTGCCCTGGTTGGCTTCCAAACCACAAATCTCATATCTCAGCCTCCAGAGTTGGGAGGATTACAGGTGTGTGAGCCACCAGTGCCTGGCTTGCTTTATCTTTTTTAATTGACAGAAAATTCACAAAACATAAAATTGCTTAACCATTTAAAAATGTCAATTCAATGGCAGTTGGTATAATCACAATATTATGCAATCATGTCTATTTTGAAAATAATTATGTCATTAGCAAAGTAAAATAAAGTATGGACTAGTCAGTCTCCAACCCTTCCTTAAGATCTTGTTGATCATTAATCTCTTTCCTGTCTCTATGGATTCATCTAATATAGATATTACAAATCAATTGTGCCATACATTTTATGTCCTTTTATGCCTGGCTTGTTTTACTTAGCTTACATTAAGCAAAAGGAAAGAAATATACATATAACCTGATTTGGAAGAAATAGTTGTATTATCAAAGTTTATAGAATTCACAAATATCATAGACCATGATAATGACAATTAGCTTTGTGAAGGTTAAAATCTGTTTGTGACTTTAATTAAGTATCACTATCCCACAATACTGTGAAATTTGTGAAATTTATCAAATCACTTAATCTCAATAAAATTATTTAAAAATTTTCCATATTGTAGCATGTATAAGTACTTTAATCCATTAATGTTTAACTATATGGTTATATGTTATTTATAATATCTTTCATTAGTGAATGCACATGGTGTTGTTGCCCATTTGCCTAGTACTTCTAGTTCTGTTATGAATATTTGCGTACAAGTATTTGTTTGAAAATTTATTTTTAGTGTTTTGGAATGTATTTAGCAGTAGAAGTTCTGAGTCATGTGATGATTCTATACACAAATTTTTGTGTAATTATAAAATAGCAATTATACACAAATTATACCCACCAGTTACATACTATTTTCTTCACATTGTTTTTAATGTTTTGCTATTAATATACAGTGGTTGTAAAAGGAGTTTCCATACATACATACAATATACTCTGATCCAATCCCTTTCATATCTATCCTATATCCTTTATTCTTCCTCCTTAAAATAGGTTCAACAGATTTCATTGTTCAAATGTCATAATTGCACATAAAGTGTTTTAACTTTCTTCACTCTTATTTACCCCTCTATTGACATTAGGTTAAAGGATAACAAATGTCTTTATTTTTCTTCAAATCTTTGAGCATGTCTTGCTACCACTGATGTTCAGCAAGACTTGCTTTCTTTGCCTTAGAACAAAACGTTATAGCCTACTAGTGTTGATGTAGTGTTCATAAAAGAAAAAATGCTATATATCTATATATTTGTTTAGCATCCCTTTATATAATATTATAAAATAAATTATATGTGTGTGAGAGAGAGGGAGTGTGTGGTCAGCAATAGATTAATAAAAATGATTGATTAAAGGTGAGCCTTCAAGGATGATGATTTGAACAGGTAGTTGATGCTTGGCATTGTTGATTGAGATATGAGCACAATCAGCTGCTCAGGGGCAGCAGGCCATTGATCATATTTCAATGATACTCTGTCTTCCAGGCCATGGGCTATATATGATAGTCATCCTCCAAGAGCATCATGTGAATGAACAGAGGTCACAAGTAAAGACAAAAAGGTGAGATGAGGTTGAGCTATATGGAAGATTGAGTTCCATTTGGAGGAAAATTGGAACAAATTTTAATAAGCATGATATGTTATTGTACAAAAACAAAAGGAAAAGAAAATATAAAAGTAGAAATAACAAATGAGCCAGAAAACTCTTAGTTTTCATCAGTTTTACTGATTATCCTGCCCAGCTATCTGATGAAAATCAAATCTTTTCCTCTCTGGATACCAGCAGTCCAAACATACCCAAGTGCTGCATCACGCAGCAGGTAAATTTGTTTCTAGAAACTCAATGGAATTTTCATACCACACCATGAGGAGACATAATAATCATTAGTGCTGCTTACCATTAAGTCCCAGGTCTCTTTCTATTTATGTAAAAATTTCACTTCTCAGATCTTAGGTCCCACTGTAAAAATTGGGGATATAAAAGAAGCAGGAGTCAATTCTAAGCTGAAACTTGAATCAAAAGTATGAGACTGGCTGGGCCAGGGTGGCTCAAACCTGTAATCCTAGCTACTCAGGAGGTTGAGACATGAGGATCGCGGTTCAAAGTCAGCCAGGAAGGAAAGTCCTTGAGACTTTTAGCTCCAATAAATCACTTGGACAACCAGAAGTGGCACTGTGCCTCAAATAGTAGAGTGCTAGCTCTAAACTGAAGAGCTGAGGGACAGCTCCCAGGCCCAGAGTTCAAGACCCATGACTGACCAAAAAAAAAAAGTATGAGACTGGACACAATTGTGTTCACTTCTGCTTCACGGACCATGAAATTCCAGATAGTAGTAGCTCCATGAACTTCGATCTTTGCCTAGGTCCAACACCAAGAATAAACTTCCTGACACCCACAACTGACATTTGGTTAAGGGAAAATAAACTATTTGTTCAAGTCATTTCATTGAGATTAAAAGGAGAGGAACTATTTCTAGTAACAAATGCTAAATTAACAGGTTGTAGACAAATAAACATTATGGGAAAACAAAAATTCAATTAGGAAAATTACACAGTTTTGGTTATCACAAAATTTAAATTCTACCCTCTATTGTTTCCTAGCTATGTAATCTTTACAATGATACTTCGCTCCTCTGTTATCCTACATAAACATCTACAACAAAATACCTCAAACCAGATGGCACCAATAGCAAAATCTTATTTTTCAACAGGTGTGGAGGCTACAAGTGCTGATCTATTCTGTGGACAGCTTAGTTTCTGGTAAGAGCTCTCTTCTGTCTGTGTATTCATGAGGAAGGAGGAAGAGAACTCCAGTATCTTTTCTTAAAATGCCATTGGTTCTCTGTGATTAGAGCCTCACCCTTATGATCTAATGTCAGCTTATTCCTTTAGTTGTAGCCACAGATTTTAGGAATTGCACATAATAATTGTGAGGGAGATATGTTTGTTTAGTCCTTTAGACCCTCTGAGATTGTTCTCTCATTAGTTATTTTGAGAAGTAAAATGAATATAAGTGCTGTTTTACATTTCAGTCACACAATAGGTATTATTGACTGTAATTGTATTCCCTATAATCAACCCCATCACACTATACAGAAAAGGGTCCCCTCTTGTGTTGTATATAGACAGCCATTATAGTAAATGCTCATCAAACACCAGACCAGGACAGTATCTGGAGCAATTTTTCTTTTGACACTTTTAATGTCATAGAGCCAAATGTCTCCAGATAACTGTTCAGTTGTGTACACTTTATAAGCCAATTCATTACAGGGCCAAGGAAGAGATGAATTATACAGTGCAGTGTAACCACTAAATCAACACCCTGCAAGAAGCAGTCTGAGACAGGCAATCACTCTCCTTGGGCCAAGCTAGAATGCAAATGAAAAGCAGAGACTGCAAGTCAGAATCAGAATGTTACTGGTAAAGTTACTGAAAATAGCTGAGTCTTGCTTGATAAAGCTCTCAGATCAGTGCTTCCAACCCTTATGTGATTTTGAACTAGAGAAGCGTTAAGTATTAAGATAATTTCCACATGCCTTGGACACTCCCCTGCCATCCCAAATCATAGAAATTTAAGTCTTTCACAATATCAGGTCTTTGGGAGAGAAAAATCCTACCAACAAGAAGTTTCCAGGCTGCCTAGTTGAACTAAGTTGATTGTTAATGAAGTGGAGTAAACAGGAATATCTTTTACTCATTCCATCAGAGAAATTTGAACTAAACTACCATCAAGATACATATTTATAAAATTTCATAATGGCACACATGTACTCTTTTCACTGTAAGAATGATGTAACTTTTTTCTTCCTCAATATTTTGTATGTGTATTCAATCAGCAACAACAAATTTCCATGTTTAAATTCACAGAAATCTAATATCACTATCAAGTCATTCTTATAGTTAGGGATATATAGATATGCTGAAATTTGTAAAATTTTGGGAAAACCTACTAATTCAAAATATACAAATTGTCTTTTGTTAACTAGTTTGATGATGGTTTATAAAATCCTTCATATGAGACATGATTTCCTTCAAGACATTAAACTAAATCAGTGCTTTAGAGACAACTGGGATAATTTTGCAGAGAACCTGAAAAATTCTCAGTTGTTTTTGGTTAAACAAAAATCCAGAAGTAAAAGTTTCAAAGACTAGACTATATCCACAAAATTGTAGCCTCTTTCAGCATCAACTATATTTTAGGTTAAAATTTTATTTCATATATAAACTAAGGGAAGTTTATTTTGTAAAATGAGTTCATATGCAATTCATTAGGATGAAGAGAAATAAGCAGAAAGTATTTCTCTAATTTTCATTTAAATTTTGAGTATGTTTGTTTCTTTTCTTGCAAAGTGAATGATTTTAGCTAGGCTCTTCCAAATCATCCTAGCACCTTGAATCTTGTGATGAAGTAGCATTGCATTATTGGTTGGTATGTGGAAGATAGTTGAGTGTTTGAAACCTGCAAATGAGAATTCAGGAAGTGACAAGACTGTATGAAGTCTGTTTTATGATAAGAGATGAAAAAAGGAATGCAATTCTTCAATTGTGGTTCTTTCGGTGATAGTTGTGTTTTGCTTTCATGCCCTCTGTCTCCTACCAAGAAAGTTTATAGAAGTAAATGTTTCCTAAGTCTTATGAAATTTTTCAGTAATAGCCACTGTAACTCACACTTTGATTTGTCCTGGATCACTGGCAACTATGATGGATGGTGATTGTTCCACATTCAGAGGTTTTTCCAAGGTTCCCAGGGAGAGTGACCATTCAATTTATCTGAAGCATTTATGAGCTAGAGTAAGAAGTTAGCTGAAGAAGTAGAACATAGTCTATATTTTTAAAAGCTTTATATTCAGGGAAGGTCAGGGAGGTGTATTGTTCATATATGGTAAATTATCAGCGTGTGCCATATGGAAAGCAGAGGTGGAGTTCCATTTGAAAGTGATGCCAATATTTTGCTTACTTCAATATTATTCAAAATAGGGACAGGATATACATTTTACCATAAATAAATAAATAAAATATTCAAATAGGTACATGTTTCCCTATAACATTCAGAACTAAATTAAATCAATTCACTTTGGTGTTTTTTCCCCACACAAATGGAACATAGGCTGATTAGAAATAAGGATATTCCGGTGGGGTGCCAGTGGCTCACACCTGTAATCCTAGCTACTCAGGAGGCTGAGACCTGAGGATCACAGTTCAAAGCCAGCCAGGGCAGGAAAGTCCCTGAGACTCTTATCTCCAATAAACCACTCAGCAAACCAAAAGAGGCTCAAGTGGTAGAGTGCTAGCTAGCCTTGAGCTCAAGAGCTGAAGGACAGTGTTCAGGCCCAGAGTTCAAGCCCCATGACTGACAAAAAAAAAAAAAGAAATAAGGATCTTCTTAAATTTAGGAAAGTGATCTTATTTTATAGGGCCTAATGAGTATGGGTTGTATTTTGCTAAGTATGCATCTTTGTTATGCTTTTCCTTATCAGGGCCAAGTGAATGACAAGAGAAAAAAATGGACAGTGGTGAATTTGGGTTCATAGTCTTTCTTCATCTTGGCCAAATGCTGGATGATTGACAGAGGATTTCATAAGATAGACTGGAGATAATATCCTATCATAGGAAGGTCAATAGAGGTCAAAATATATAAAAAATTCAGCATCAATTATGTGGGATTAATAAGTGTCAAGAATGTAAAAGATGTTCTACAGAGAAAGATGTTCTACAGCAAGAGAGAAGCAGCAGTTATTTTCATAGGTATGTAAAATGTATTATATGTCAGACAAGAGTTCCTCTGAGAAGGAGGATTAGATATGTTTAGTGAACAGGGGATGGTATTTAAAGTGGTCTAGGAATTTCTCAATAAGACATTGAAGCTGATGACCTTGCTTCAGACAAAATGCTTATGTCCTCTCAAAATTTTCATGCTGACACCCTAACTTACAATGTATTTAGAGAAAAGACCCCTGGTAATTAGTGTTAGACGGGTTTGGGAGGAGTGAGGCTTATGATGAAATAAATGGTATTATAGGAAAAGAAAGACAGTTTCTCAGCACTCAAACATAGAAGAGGTCATGAAAGGATTCAGCAATAAGGGTGTTTGCTGCAAGCCAAGAAAAAGACCTTTACCAGGTGCTGATTCACAGGGAACCTTTATCTTAAACTTCTAGCCTCCAGATTTTGTAGAAAATAAATTTCTGTGAAATAATCCAGCCTATGGTATTTTGTTATAGAAGCCCAAACAAACTAAGATTGGCTCCAAGGAGTGGGAAGAAGGGAGGGACGGGGGAGAAAGAGAAAAATTTCTGAAAGAGAAATTTCTGAAAGAGAAAAATAAAAATGCAAGGGCTCTGAGGTAGAGGTATCCTTTTCCAAGGTATAGGAAGAAGCCAAGTGAGCAAGGTATAGAGTAGTAGGAAGTGAGGTAGGAAACTGGTAAGGAAGGGAAAGATAAGAGTTTAGAAAAAGTACTTCAACATCCTTGCAGAAGAGGGAGAACATGCTTTCCTGAATACTGAGTTAAGAATCAGAGAGAGAGAGAGAGAGAGAGAGAACGCTTAGATGGTTATGCTTCTAGCAGGATACAAATTCTAAGCACAAAGAGACCAGAATGGCATGTACTCAGAAATTTAAAAATTCATGGGCTAGATGACATAGTAAAAATAAATAACTCTGACATTAATTTGACTGTTTGTAAAGGCAGGCCCTGGGATAAGCATATATAAAACATATTATATATTATAAAACACATTATATATTAGCTTTTGTAGTCTCCAGCCTATAGATGAGAAAGTAATGTACCTACCTTAGAGATCCATGATGAAGATGAAATGCTGTCATGTATGTAAATCACTTAGCTCACTACCAGAAATACAGCAGTGCTCAGTAAAGGATGATGAGTGTATTACTTTAGGACATGATTAGGATAGATGAAACTGTGTCCACACTCTACCTGCCTGCAAGTGGAGAAGATGGATGCCCTGGAGATTCCCCATCATGCACTTATCTCACTTTCAACTCAAGAAAAAGAATTAACACCAGCCTGAAAAACAGACTTCCTGTATTTAATAAAACTCTTTTTGACATATCATTCTACAGCCTTTGCCTAGAGCCACTAAAACCTTCATTTATCTATGTTGGCTTTTTTTCTCCTATTCTCATTTCCTTCTCAGAGACATTCTTTTCCACTACTGGAATGGTATTTTGTCCTCTCCTGGAATAAATTTCACATTCCTCTCAAACTGGTTTGAATTCACATCTACACTAAAACCCTTCCCCAATCTCATTTCCTTCCTGCCCCAGATATCTTCCCAACAACCTGGCCTTTGGGTCCTCTGTCACTAGAAACCAATAGGACATAGTCTCTTTGGTGTTTGAAGATGACTTTCCTTCTAAAGTAATCCAAATTCTTCCAGAAAACACTGAGTATTTCCCCTAAATGACTATGAGCTTGGAGATGGCAAGACACCTTAGACATCTCCATCAGACACAGCACAGCCTTCTTAGGTAAGGGAGAGCTCACACATGAAGCTATTGGAAATGAGCTGCCCTTTGGTTCACCTTGAATGAAGTATGGCTCTTTGTGGCCACCGAAGGTACTGTAGCCAAGCATGAAAAATGTCTACCATCATGTCATTAGCAAGACAACAATAAAGACTTTTGCATCCACTGATCCCTGCTATTACAGTGTGCAAGCTGGTTAGAACCTATTTTGCAAACTCTAATGATCTAAGTCTTGTTGCTATTGTGTCCTCAACAAATTCCATATCAAACATCCCCACAGCTTTTTGTCTTTTTTATGTTTTTATTTATTGTGAAAATATTATACAGAGGGGTTACGGTTGCATGAGTAAGGTAATGAGTACATTTCCTATAGAGCATTGTTACCTTCTCCTAGGTTTTCCCCCTACCATCCCTTTTCTCCTCACTTCCCCAATCCCCCCCCCCACCAAGTTAAAAGTTTGTTTTCTACATAGTGTCTTATACATCTCATTATTACAATGGGTCAACCTGTATCCATGTTTCAGCATTTTATTTTTCTCCTTTCCCTCCTCAAATTAGAAAAATGTGTATGCAAAGTACAGGGCACCTATATCAAATACAGTGAAAACAGTGATTATACTCTGGGGGAAGAACACACAAGAGAAACAAAAAAAAATCACATAGTACATTTTAGATGCATTAAAAACAATAGCAAGCAAGAAAGAATAAGTTTTGTCCCATATGACCATATAAGATGATCTTAAGTGAAATCCCCACAGCTTTTGTGCACTGCCTACTACTGCTGCCGCTGTTACTGTTTCTAGTGCTGCTGCTGATGATGACAATGATAGTACTGCTGTAAAATCCCTGGGTGAGTTGGGCAGTCTCTAGAGATATATCTGCTTCTGCTGCTTCCAATAGTGTCCTGGCTTTATCAGAGCACATGACCAGCACCTGATCCCCAGTGCACTGTGCAAGTTAATGAGCCAACTCTAGAATTGCTTTTCTTCTATGGCTGCCTGCTCAAGTACCCACAGAAGCTCCCCCAGGGAAACATAAATACTCTGAATTTCTTTTCATGCCTTTACATGTCACCCAACTTAGGCATCCCATGCTTTCACAAGAACAACTTTGCCTTGTCTCAATACTGTTTATAGCTTTTCCAATTTTCATAATGAGAATTGCTTCCCCTCATCACTTATTTAAATTCTGACAAACATTCAGATCTCCATTTAACCCCATCTCCTTCGTATCCCTGAAACCACCCAGTCCTCAGGGTTGAGGATTGGTACAATTACAACTGCAACTGTATAGCAGGTCAGCAATTATTTTTAACAGGTACATTCTATCTACAAATTTGTAAGATACTTGAGGAAAAGATTCAGGTGTTTTACCGAGCTTGGTCCAATATTGAACCCAAAAAAGTTTGTCAAATTGTGAATATAAAAGACTTTATGAACCAAAATATGTTTTGATCTTCACTTCGGAGAACACAAAACTACCTGATATATCCTTTCATAATAACTATAGAAAAAAATCCAAATTCTCCCCCACATAAACAAAGGATTAGGTTTTTTAATTTTATCTGCTATAATTTCAGAATAATTCATGCTCTGGTCTTAGTAAGACCAGATGCATTGGTCCATTTTCAGTACCATTAGCAAATAAACAACCAAAAAGCAAAGCAAAACCTTAGGTAAAATGTTTTGTAAAGGAAAAATTTACCATGGCGATAGCTCTGGAAGTTAAGGAGCAGGGCACCTGATTGGCTCAGCTCTAAGGAACATCTCATATTGGAAGATTGCAATGGTGGAAACATGATTGGAAAGGAGAGATCCCAAGGGCAAATAAAACACTAGAGCATGAAAGGGGCCACTTTTGTTTTCTTATAATAATAACTTCATTGGATCTGAGTCCCACTAGCCTGCATGAATGCTTTTCTAGCAAGGACAGTAGTCCCAATGACCTACCAACCACTAGGCTCTACCTTTCAAAGATCCCATCCCCTTTTAATAGTCCCATAGGAATATAAGACATGCACAAACAAAAAGTACTCAAATTTCAAAACTGATTAACAGTTTAAGAAGTATGTAATGGAAAAAAAAACAGAATAATGAAGTTACTGGTCCCAAGTTACAGACCTGATGACTGGGAAGACTAGACAAGATCATGCATTTTGAACTCCCAACCAGATCTTTTAAGTGAATTTTTTAAAAAGATTGTCCTTTGGCATTTTCTTTTGTGTGGTAACAACTGAATATCACTCCCCAAGTATACTCTGAGTGTTTTCTATGCTGCTAGCTCTGTGCTGTAGCTTGTATGTTATGGACAAAAGGAAATAAAAATAACCCTATCTTTGTAAAATGCCCTGTATTCTTTTCTAAAAAATCGTTGCTAACATTTTTTGAGTCATTAAACCCACTGAGAACATAATTACAATCATAGACTTAAGAAAGCACATATATTCAGAAACCAACAAAATATGGTGTTTTATTCCCGAGTTTTAAAGAACTCACAAATCTTTGGGTTATACTTCTTTCTGCAGCCTTAGGAAGCTTTTTTCATCTTTTTTTGAAAGAAAAATAGAGCTATGTTTTTTTAATTTAGAGTCCAGATGCCAGCTCTCACTTTGTCTCCTCCCCTTTGAGCTACTGGAGTATAGTCAGCAATCACAGCTTCTTCTGCTCACTAAATAAATAAGCACTTTCCTGAGTGCCTCAACTACAGTGCTGCAGATGTCACCCAGGATGAATGGCTCATTTAGGGCTCAGCAGGGCCAGGTCTTATATGGTGCTGATCAGCCTTTTTTGTGTCCTGCCCTTGTCATTCAGAGAAGCTTCCCTGCCTTCTGCCAGTCTGAACTATCCACACTCCCACTAGGAGGGCTGGGAGCAGAATAAATTCCTGTGTGGTGCTGGCCAGCTTGAAAAGGAGGGGAGGGGCTGTGCGGCTGATGAAGCTGGTTAAAGGCCCACTGGGTATGATAATGGAGGCTCTAGAATGAAGGATTTGGTAGAGGGAGCACTTCTCTTTGGAGAAATATATCATAAGGCTTCTCTAGACAGGAAAAAAAGTGGAAAACAGATGGAGAAAGGCAGGCAAATGTACCACAGAGATGCAGCTTGAAGGGAGTGGGAAGCATACCATAATCCATTAGCAGATGAGGAGAAAGGACCCATCATGTGAACCTTTGCATACAAAATCAGGCTGGGACAGAGAAGACTAAACTAAGTGGCAAGAGACTGGTTCTCCTGAGACCATTTTCCAGATAGATAGATAGATAGATAGATAGATAGATAGATAGATAGATAGATAGATAGATAGATATTGTACAATGGAAGGGGCATCATTGGGGTAATTCCATGTATGCATATAATTTGCTTAGGCAAATTTCATGCTTTATTTTGTATCTGAGAAAATAAGCTGGCCTAAAATTTCCAGGTAACAGTTCTAGAACAAACCTTGTATAACATTTTCACCATGCATATACATATTTAAAAGTACATTGATTGGGATGCACTGAAGTAAGGAAGTCAGATTTGGCCAGCACCATATTGGCCACATGGTGGATGGTAGGGTCTGGCATCTTGTCTTCATACTGAGAGAAGAACCCCCCCCCACCCTCCGCCATCTCTTGCTTACCAGGTAATGGGCTTGCTTGGACCTCTGGGGCCTGGGACAAGCACTCTGCTGATAGGACTGGGAATTTCCTGAGGATCTGCCCCCTGCACTGACCTATTTAGGCCCCCACCAGCCTAGCCTATGAACTCCATGCCACGTGTGTCTCTGTGATCATGTCCTGGGTCCTGTCTCCTGGCTCGTCTCCAGTCATCATGGAATCCCAGTTCAGCTCTCCTTTGGAGCAGAATTGGCTTGTTAGTATTGTTTTTGTTATTTTTTTCCTCTTCAGCATATTTCCTAGCTGTGTTACATGTATTTGCCTGCTACAGGCCTTTGTAACAACTGGCGGCCTGAAGCCTGTTAACTATATAATAGAGACGCCAATATTCTATATTTTAAAATGTAGCTTCTGGGATGATTCACCTTACAACAACATCTTACTCATAAATGGACGTGTTGAATTGAAACCCCTTGTACAACTACCAAAAGATAATAAAAAGTAAGCCGGGTACCAGTGGTTCACACCTGTAATCCTAGCTAGTCAGGAGGCTGAGATTTGAGGATGACGGTTCAAAGCCAGACTGGGCATGAAAAGCCCTGAAACTTTTTTTTTCAATTTTTTATTGTGAAAATACCGTACAAAGGGGTTACAATTACATGGGCAAGGTAATGAGTACATTTCTTATCAAGCATTATTGCCTCCTCTTTGTTTCCCCTTCCCATCCCTTCCCATCTCCCCCTCTTCACACCCCTCCCACCCCCCACCCCCGCCCCGCCCCTGCCAAAGTTGTAAAGTTTGTAAAGTTCGTTTTTCAACATTACAACTTGTACATCTCCTTATTGCAATGAGTCCACCTGTATCCCTATTCAAACGGTTTGTTTTTGCCATTCCCCTCCACAAATTATACCAACATCAAATACAATGAAAGCAGGGGTTATACCGTGGGGGAGGGACATACAAAGCAACAAAGAAATCATCTTATAAATATGTCAGAAACAATCACAAGAAAAAAAATTGAATACTTATCTTGGGGCTCATTTCACCAAACATCAACTTATCTGACTTTTTGTTTATCTCAGACATATATTAGTTATTGCAAATAAGGGAAAATATGGGACTTATGTTTCCTTGGGCCTGGCTTACTTCACTTAATATAATTTATTTTTCCAAGTCTTTCCACTTCCTAACAAATGGGGCAATGTCATTCTTTCTAATGGAGGCCTAGAATTCTATTGTGTATATATACCACATTTTCTTGATCCATTCATCTACTGAGGGGCATCTGGGCTGGTTCCATATCTTAGCTATGGTACATAATGAGGAAATAAACAGAGTCGTGCTGGTAGCTTTAGTGTGGTCTTGTTTGTGATCATTTGGGTAAATGCCCAAAAGTGGGATTGCTGGGTCATAGAGGAACTCTATGTGGAGTCTTTTCAGGAATCTCCATACTACTTTCCAAACTGGTTGAACAAGCTTACATTCCTACCAACAATGCAGTAGGGTTCCCTTCTGTCCACATCCCCTCCAGCATCTGTTGTTATTAGAGTTCTTGATTATAGCCATTCTAACTGGAGTGAGGTGGAATCTCAATGTTGTTTTGATTTGCCTTTCTTTTATGGCTAGAGAGGTTGAACATTTCTTCATGTGTCTATTGGCCATCCTTCTTTCCTCTTCAGAGAAGTTTCTCTTTAAGTCTTTAGCCCACTAATTTATTGGGCAGTTGTTTCTTTGAGGATTTGTTATTGGGATATTTAATTTTTGAGTTCCAGGTATATTTTAGATATGAGACCCTTATCCATTTTATGGCTAGTGAAGATCTTCTCCCAATCCGTGAGTTTTCTGTTGATCTTGCTAGCTATGTCCTTTGCCATGCAGGAGCTCTGCAATTTCATGCAATTCCATTTATCCAACCTTTCTTTGATTTGTTGTGTTTGTGGGTCTCTTAAGAAAATTTTGGCCTGTGCCAAGAAGACCTAGGGTTTCTCCTATTCCATCCTGTTTTGACTCTGAGGTCTTTGATCCATTTGGAGTTGA
This sequence comes from Dipodomys ordii, assembly GCF_000151885.1. Lineage (NCBI taxonomy): Eukaryota > Metazoa > Chordata > Mammalia > Rodentia > Heteromyidae > Dipodomys > Dipodomys ordii. Next base: position 973,298 of record NW_012267360.1, read on the forward strand.
TTCTGGTACAGGGTGATATATAAGGATCTAGTTTTAGTTTTCTGCAAGTAGTTAACCAATTTTGCCAGCATCATTTACTGAAGAGGCTGTTTTTCTTCCATTCTGTTTTTAGCTCCCTTATTGAAGATTAGATGGCTATAGGTCTGTAGGTTCATTTCTAGGTTTTCAATTTTATTCCATTGCTCCTGATGTCTGTTCTTGTGCCAGTACCAAGCTGTTTTGATCTGTGAAACTCTTATCTACAATAAACCACCAGAAAACCAGAAGTGGTGCCTTGGTTCCAGTAGTAGAGTGCTAGCCTTGAGCTGAAGAGCTGAGGGACAGCTCTCAAGCCCAGAGTTTAAGCCCCATCACTGATGACTCCCCCCTCAAAAAAAAGTATATTGAAGTGGAGGGATTGAGTCTTGCCACACCATCTTGGCCACAAGGCGGATGGTATGTTCTGGCATCTTGTCTTCATGGTGGGAGACAGTGAAGGTCCGGCCTCCCAGGTGAGGGGCATGCTTGAATACCTGGAGGCTATGGCAGGGACTTGGATGATATCTTACTAAACCTGTTAGTCCAGTGCCTGGGAATCAATTTTCCTCTGACCCTGCCCTGGGACCCTCACACTACTTAGGCCAAGACCAGCTCAGGTGCCATTATGCCATCCATGCCACATGCCTGGCTCTTCTCTGGTCAGCATGGCGTCCCACTTTAGCTCTCCATTGGAGCTGAAGTGGGTTGTTGGCATTATTTTTGTTCTTTCTTCTCTGGCCTTCATGGCTCAGTTTCTTAACAATGTTGTATGTTTTCTGGCGGCTGGTCTCTGAGACAGAAGTCCACCTTGCAGACGGTGGCTTTATAGTAATGACTCCAGATTCAACCTCTCAAAATGTGGCTTCTCCATTTTCTCACCATATAACAATATTTTTAGAAAAGCCTTCTGAAGTTCCAGTTTGTTCAGGACTGTTCTAATTATATTACTGAAATGTCTAGAAAAAAATGTTTCTCATGGAAAAGTAATTCAGCTACAGTGTGACCAGTGCAAGAACATATGCCAGTTCCTGGTAGAGCTTGGACAGGCTAAGGACGATCAGTTGAAGGTTCATGTGTTTTAAGTGCTTGTGGCTCACTGAAGCTTAAGTGAGGATTTCCTTGCAATGAGTAGAATTTCCCTCCTTTCCCTTGTCACAAGTTTAAAAACCTCACAGCTTATATAATGTAACCATTTGGGGTCCACTTTTAACTTGGACTAGTGTAACTCCTTCATGCAATAAACTGAAAAGAGCCATAAAAAATGTTTCTCAATCTTTAAAATAAAGATTGATTGTATTATTGAGAGTGCTAAGATACTAATAAGTAATACCCAGGAACAATCAATAATTTTAGTTGAACATAATTTATTCATTAACATTAAAAAATTAACAGAAATATAGAATGATAGAAACAATTCTTTTCTACTGGGTGTTCATTTACCTCGTTCTGTGAAAAAGTAAACTTGTTTCCTACACTTTCCTAAAATTTCTGCTGTATATAATATCAAATTAAATATGTTGCATTTCAAAAAAAATAATAATTAAAAAAAATGATTCTCAATGATGGTAAACAGAACGACTGCTCACTCTCTAATATTTCTAGCGAAGACTGAGAATCTCCTTCAGGACCCAGAAAACTGATGTTCTACCCAGCTGACCCACATGATAGCTGCTGTTAGAATGGGCACCTGATGTCACAGGGATACTTGTGGGCGCTGCATAGCACAACCTGCCAACATAGTATAGAAGAGGGAAAATTTAAAAAGAGGAAGGAAAGCAGAAAGACTGAATGGTTTCTGAAAACTCTACAGGAGATATTCTCAACCTTGGAATCAGATAGTTTTCAATAAAATTGATGGCTGGACTCTTGGCTGGATAATTGCATCAAGGTCTCAGAAGTGTAGGCAGTAGTGGAAAAGGGAATCACCATACTAGATGTCCGTTGAATTCTCCATTAATGACATCTGATACCAGGGAGCTAATAACCAGAGAGAACTACTGAGTATCCATATCTTGACAAAATATCACTGCACCATATTGATGTCAAACTGAGGTCCCTCCAGTTACTATGTCCTTTTTATTCCTTAATCACTGCTCAGAAAAGAAGGAGACACTAGATGGAAATTGTCCCAGATAGTTTTGAAAATATCTACTCATCAGCATTGAACTTCACTCTCCAGGGAGTTCAGAAAATGAGTCTGCAGGGAATGTTCAGGTCCTCCTCACATCTGTGTAATCACGCAGTGTGGTTGTATCACACTCAAGTGGCCATGATAACCTTAAAGGTCTGGAACCTACTACTTTATAGTCTGAAACTACAAAGAGAGACAAAGACTTTCTTCAGGGGGAAGAGAAGGGAAAACATAGAAGATTCTGGGCTAGGACCTGGGGAGCAAGATGAGTGATAGAATATGCCAAGGAAGACAAGGGAAGGAAGGGAAGAAGCAACAGGAATTAAGCGTACCTTAGAACCTAAAGAGGCTCAGTGGCAGAACTCCTGAGGTAGACACAAATGATTAGCTTCACCAAGTACTTTAAAGCACTTGAATATGAGGCTGGCAGAGGACACCAGATGTGCTGCCCTATTGAAGGACCCATCAAGAGAAAGAAGCAATTGCTCCAATTTAACCTTAACTCCTTCCCAGAGTCTTCAGAAGACAAATAGCTCCCCAGGTTCTACACATGAGACATCCAGCATCTTGTAGAAAGGATAGCAGCAGGAGCCACGTAGCATAGAATAATGTGAATGAAGAGAACAGAATGATCCTTGGCAAATTGTCTGGAATATGAACATATTTTGTAACGAATTGCTAAGATGGAAATTTGAGTTAAAATAGTATTTTGTGATGAAAAACTTACATTTTATTTTTAACTGGAACATACCAAAATTAAGTAGAAATATAAGTAGGTCTGGCTAAAGACTGCATTTTCATCATCAGAGAAATTATTGTCAGATTTATTGGCTAAGATTATATATCTAGCCAGACACCCAGTAGCTTGTGCTTAGAATCTTAGCAACACCAAAGTCTGAGATCTGAAGATTATGTTTCAAAGTCTCTCCCATAAGGAAAGTCCATGATCTCCATTGACCAGCAAAAAGTCAAAAGTGGAGCTGGGGCTCAAGTAGTAGAATACTAGCCTTGATTAAAAGGAAAAACAAAAGCAAAACAAAATAAATAAAAAAACACACTACAGAAGGACTGAGTTCAGGCCATACATGGCATACACACACACACACACACACACACACACACACACACACACACACACCCCACACACACACACAGATTATAAATCCAGTTTGACTTTCTACAATATGTTGAAAGAATGATATAGAGAGAGAGAGATAGACAGAGAGAGAGAGAGACAGAGAGAGAGACAGAGAGAGAGAAGAGAGAGACACACACACATAGAGATCATTTTTAAAGTGTCTTTCTTTTAGGACCTTATTGTCCATGGTAAATATTTCTACTGAAATATATAGAAAATACTAAATTTAGTGATTCACTCTTACAGAAGAAAAGTATGTCTCTAGCAGGACACCTGAATAATTACATCCCTAAATGTAATTTCCATCTTCTGCTATTATTTCTACAGCACTTAGAAGAGGGTAAAGGACCACCCTCAAAATGCAAAAAGATTCAAGAACCAACCAGGGTCCACATTTACTAAGCTCACAGGGTAGTTGGAGGGAGAGGAAGTAAGCACACGCAAAGCAATAACTCCTAGGCAATTTTTTTTCTTTTTTCTGGTTTCACTGAGTAACACGAATCCTAAATGCCATAAAGTCAGGGAAAGTTGTTAAGTTCGTCTTTTGACATGTCTTGTACATCTCATTGTTGCAATGGGTCCACCTGTATTCCTATTTAAACAATTTGTTTTTCCTTTCCCCTCCCCAAATTATATCAACATCAAATACAGTGAAAGCAGTGGTTATACCGTGGGGGAAGGACATACAAAGCAACAAAGAAATCATCTTATAAATATGTTAGAAACTATAGCAAGAAAGAAAAGCCATTTGAGTCCTTATCTTGGGGTTTATTTCGTCTAAAGTCAACTTATCTGACCGTTTCTGCTTGTCTCAGACATATACTAGTTATTGCAAATAAGGAAAACCATGGGACCTATGATTCTTTGGGCCTGGTTTACTTTACATTTGGCTGGAGGCGAGGGGGAGTGGGAATGGGAGGGCAGGGATGGTAAGGAAAAACAAAGGAAGAAGCAACAATGCTTGATAAGAAATGTACTCATTACCTTGCTCATGTAATTGAAACCCCTCTCTACCGTATTTTCACAATAAAAATACTTACTAAAAAAAGTCTGTCAGAGGATACAATAAGTTCTTGTAGTTCATTTCTATTTTAAGAGAAAAACACTTTTATTGTAAAAAGAAAGAAGAAGCTTTTTTAAAATCATTATTACAAGGGACACTATGACCCCTGAAGAGAGACCTGGGAGCAGGCAGGCAATTGAAAAATCTGACTCTATTATGATTGTCTTTTTGTGCTAATACATGCATTATTGTATTTAATTTGTATAATAACTATTGAGATGTGTGTCATAATCTCTGCTTTACAGGAGAGAAAGTTGAGACGCAGAGCAGTTAAGCAGCTTGCCTGAGGCCACAGAGTTTTAAGTCTCAGGACAGGACTCTGTCTTGGTGCCAAGGAAAACCTTTTCTGAGATCTCAGGAAGATATTCAGAGGCAGCTCTGCCACAGCAAGGTACTGACTGTAGATCACCTGGTAAAATCTAAGGAAAAGATTCTTTGACTAGTCTTATTCAAGTACATTGTTGATAGTCTTTAACTACACTTGGGAATGCTTATTGTGTGTAATAGGACTTGCTGCTTTTCCCATCCACTGCATCCATTATTGATCATTATCCTTATCATCATCATCACCACCATCTTCAACATCACCATCATTAGTAGCAACAGTAAGAGCAGCAGAAATAAAAGGACTACTGTTCAGATCAAATATTATGTGGAAGACCAATACATAATAATGCATAACTTCCCTTGTCCCTTACCCTCATGATTTCTAGAGTTTACATTTCTGGAAGAAATAGAAAAAAAACACATGAATCATAAATTCAGTATTTTGATTGATACAAAATAAATGCCCACATTTTTTCTTGTTTTTTTGCTTCTTAATGTACGGTGTGAAGTTATTTTTTTTCTTTTCCCCCCTATGGTTTATACCCTCTATTGTCACTGTTTTTTTTTGTTTGTTTAGTACCCTGAGTAATACACCCCCCCACACACATATATCTGACTTGGGGAAGGGGAATAACAGAATGATAAGACAAAGGACAAAGGGTGAACCAATGGAACACACTATTATGGAAAAGAACCACAACTTGGGAGGAAGGAGAGTTGGGAAAGGAGGGAAAGTGGGAGAAAAGAAGAGAGAAGGTAACAATGATCATCCAAGAAATGTACTCATTACCTCACTTTTGAAATTATAACACCTCTGACGTCACTCTTACAATAAATTTAAATTAAATTAAAAAAAGAAAAAATAAATACCACAAATAAAGAGGTTAATGTATAATTAATTCGATTGTTAGAAAAATTAAATCCAATTCAGAGATTTAAATGTAGGAAGAAATAAAATACTGCCATATCTCCTTTCAGGGAGCATTATTTGGTTTAATGGAAATTAGCATTATTCCGCTATCAATAACTTTCCCCCTATTGTGCTACTTTGGTCTTAATCTTACCATTTTCTTTAATTCCAGATATCTACTCTTTTATATTTTTGGAGATAATGTACATTTTTTTTTCTGTTTTCATTGACATTTTAGTGTTAAATTTGGGGAATGATACATCTCTGGCAACTAGCCAAACACCACTTTTGACTGAAATCCAATGAGAATTCGATTTGAATACACTAAAAATGCTAACTTCATGATATTTTTTGCTCCCATCAAGAGCCTCTTCTTCCCATTAGGCATAGTTGGCTATCACAAATGAGTGACTTGACTAGAAGCAGAAAGAGATTCACTACATTCCAATTCTGAAAATGACAGTTGTAACTCAGGCTCATGACCTTTGGGCCAATTTACAATCTAATAAAAATTTAAATGCTTGAATTATTAACAGGGAGCAAGGAATAGAGATTAGAATGGAAATGTTTATAATGAGGTGATGATTTCCTGACTAATAGAGTTACTCATTTCTGGAACATCCTATGTTCATAACCCTTGCAGTTTTCATAGCTTGCAAATTGGTTTTTGCTACAACTCATTTTGCATTCTCTTTATTTTCATTCTATCTTCATCAGCAGTCAAGGCAGCTATGTGTAGTAACACTGCACTGCTTTTTCAAAAAATTCTTTAATAAGAATTACTTGAGCTTTACAGACATTTCTGGATTCAAATTCTAGTCTGATTTTCAGCTTTATGAGCTTTGGCATGGTATTTAACCTGGTTGAGCAAGTTAGTATGAAACTGACTTGGAGGATTTTTTGAGGGTTACAGCAAATAAGGAAAAATTCTTCAGACAGTAGGTTGTTCATTAATGAGTCAAAGATCATTATTCTTTGAGTCTTCTTTCTTCTATCATGAAGCAAAGAATCTTCAATGGTTATGAATTAATTCATCCAATCAAGCATTCATTTTTACCTGACATTTATCCAGTATCTGTTCAAGGATCTGAAACTGTAAGGATCAAGACTACACAAAATACTAAAGACTTAAAATAATCTGGAATACTAATGAGAAAAAATTATCTATTAAACTACTCTGTATTCTGGACATGTGGGACTAGATATGTAATTGCATCTCTCAGGAAGTTCAGCATAGGATAGTGAGTTTGAAGTCAGTCTAGAAAACATAATGTTATCCTGTTTCAAAAAAAAGAAAGCCTGTGATATTGTGAAGTAGATATTATTTTTTAAAAAGTTATACTATAGAGACATTAGGAAAAAATCAATAGATTATGTTTTTTTTCTGCTTTTGAGTGCATCACTTAAACCCTTTGAGCTTTTGTATTTCCAATTTTTAAAAAGAGATTAATGAAACCACATAAGCTACATCAACCATGTTGGTATACTCTCTGCTACCCCTTTCAAAGGAACTGAACTGTACAACCATTGGCCCAAATAATATCTTATTTAATGAGCATTAGTATTCTATTTACAATCTCAAATATGGGAGCTAGGGGAGTCTTATTGCTATTGTTAATACTGAAATGTGGTTTGTTAAAAATAGGATGATCTGCATGGAATAAAACACCCCCAGCTTTCAAAGGCTTGTTTTGTGAGAAATATACATCTCAATAATCTCTCTCTCTTTTTTTTAAAGCTGGTCCTGGGCCTGGGCACTGTCCCTCAGCTCTTCAGCTCAAGGCTAGTGCTTTACCACTTGAGCCACAGCACCACTTCCAGCTTCTTCTGCTCATGTGGTGCTGAGGGATCCTACCCAGGGCCTCATGCATGCAAGACAAGCACTCTACTACTGAGCCACCTTCCCAGCCCATCTGAATAATCTTTAATTTATTTTTTTCTAAATCTTCCCATTTTGTCATGAATGGTACAATAGTATTCTTTCTGATGGATGAGTAGAATTCCATTGGGTATTTATACCACATTCTCTTGATTCATTAGTCAATTGAGGGAACAGGCCAGACCCAGAGAAACAGAGGCTTCATGATTTTCCTCATTAGTGGTGGCTAGAATGTACCTATAATTCTAAAAGTAAACACACTGGGTGATATACAAGCAGTTAAAATGAATTAACTGAACTATAATAGACTCTATGGAGAGCTCCAATAGTATAAGGCTTTAGAAAGATTAAGTCAAATCCCAATAAAATAAGTACCTGGAAATGAGTACTCACAAAGTGTAGGGGAGGTGGTAAAGGGTTAGGGCAGACAAATGAATGGGGGAAAGGGAGAAAATGTATATTCCACAAAATTAGCACAAGTAAAGAAGGGGTGGGTATAAAGAGGGGGGTGAAAATCTTAAGGGCATGACACAGATCAAAATGCATTTTATAAATAAACTGCTTTGTTAAACAGCAAAAAAATTCAATAAGTATCAAAAAATTAAGAAAAGTGAGGGAAGTGGTAAGCTGGGAGGGGCAGGTGAGATAATTGTAAAGGGTGACATTGATCAAGATTCATTGTCTTCACAAACTGCTTTGTTGAATGGCAACTCCTTTGTACAATTAGTTAAATATAATGATAATATTAAAATGCTTTTTAAATGTTAAGTGCTTTTTACATGATAAAGTCCAGTATGTACTGTAGTAAATAAAACATTATTCAAATTAATTGTTTCTGCTTCTTTTTCTTATTGTGGCTACTGCCACATCTAAAATTACTTACATGTCTCTTATTTGTGGCTCACATTCTATTTCTTTTTATTTATTAGCATATATTAGTCATATGGGATTGATTTTATTTTTACATCTTCTCATATGTTTACATTTTCAGTCACATAAATCTCACCTTTTCTATCAAACTCTCTGTCCCTCTTTCCCCCAGTGAAACCCTGATAGGTTACCTTGCTTCATTTTTGTAGTTGCAAATAACCTATTTCAATAGCATTGAGCGCATTTTTCACGTTCTATTTCTATTGGGCAGCAGCAGCCATGTCCAACACACCACACTAAGCAATTGTGATAAAATGAAGAACACTATCCTCCTTTCATAGTAGCTCACAGTGTAATAGAACCTTCAAACAAGTAAAAGGGGAATGCTATTTTTTTGCTTTCTGTACCTTTTGTCTTATAAGTTTAACTGTTTGAGGGATGGAAAGGGGAAGCATAGAAATGGTGATGCAGAGCGTGAACAAATGGAGCAGTGATACTCACTAGACAGACACTATGCTGAAACTGAACTATACAACTTGTTGTGGAGTGGAGTCAGGAGGAAAAAAACTGGGAGAAAGTGAGGGAAAAGGTGACACTTCAAAAAGAAATGTACTCATTACCAGACTTATGTAACTGTAAGTCTTCTGTATATCACCTTTACAATAACCACCTTTTAAAAAAATTGTAAAAAGGGAACATGTACCAAAATTTCAAAATATGAAGGTAGGAGCAGAGCGCGGTCTCAGTGCAAGCATAGTAAAGGAATGCTGGAAACAAAAATGAGTGTGACTGAACACTAGTGGCTGACACCTAGAATCATAGCTGAGATATGAGAATCACTGTGTGAACCAGTCCAATTAGACAAATCAGTGGCATATTTATATTAATTTTGATATCATAAAAAATCAGAACTGGAGTTATGGCTCAAATGATTCAGTGACAGCCATGCAAGAGGTAGTACAGTGAGATGGCAAAACGTAAATGCACACACGCATACACGTGCACACACGTTCACCCACACACACAATTTCATGGAAGCTAAGCTGAGCCAAGAAGCCATAAAAGTAGTGATGGACCTTCTGGTCCCTGAAAAATTTGCTGTTAGGGGGAAATTTAAGTAAGCATTTTGAATTATGATTAAACAATGGTAAGTACAGAATGAAGCAAGCAAGCAATCTGGCAAGAGTCAGGAGATACACAAAATGGATGGAAATGACCTGGAAAATAGAGAGAAGGATAAAAAGATGGAGAAAGGGGGAGAAAGGTAGGGAAAGAGTATCATTTAGTTTCTGATTTATATATTTTTACATAAAACTTACAGAACTGGGCACTGGTGGCTTATGCCCCTAATCCCAGCTACTCAGGAGGTTGAGATCTGAGGATCATGGTTTGAAGTCAGTCCAGGCAGCAAAGTTTGTGAGACTCTTATCCATAATTAGCCAGCAACAGGCCAGAAGTGGAACCATGGCTCAAATTGTATGGTGCTAGTCTTGAGCAAAATAGCCCAGAGAAAGCTTCAGGCTCTGTGTTGAAGCACAGGAATCTATACCAAAAACCAAAAATATTAAATTTGTTGCTGAAAATTAGGTTTGTCAGTGTTCAGTACAGGTCCTTTTTGGCTGTTAATCCCTGGGATTCCATGATTTTATATGTACATATGACCCTACTTACCAATACAGCAAAGGCATGAACTGTGTTTCCTATTCTAGACATTATGCTTTTCTTACACACTGTCTACTGTTCAAGCCATGTATATATATATATATATGGTCCCCCTATTACATACAGAAAACCCAAAGAGTTTTTCTTTGCACAAAGTTTTTTATGCCATTGTTTGGAGGAAATTCTCCATGGGTCTCCTCACTTTCTTCAGATCTTATAAACAAAACACTGTCATTTTTGTTCCAGAGTATCTTTTCTAAAGGTTTCTTTATAGAGATACTTTTGGAAGGTAAAGATTGTGTGTCTCTCCAGAGAAAACAGCAAATTTGTTTCCAGCATAACAAAGAATAATGTCTCCCTTTGAGGCAAAAGCATGTTTGCTAACAGTCCAAAACAAATATTTTGGGTTTTCTAAGCTTGAACTTCTCAGTTCAAGTCCAAATTTGCTTAGCTTTCATCCAAACTTTTCTGCATTGTACCATGAGAACTGGAAGGCAACAGCACCTGATGCAAAATAGGAAACTCCTGCTGCTTGTTTTGCAATGTGCAATAAAGTCCTTATTCTCCAACCGAGGAGTTTCCTGTCTTCTGTCAACTCAAAACTCTGGCAGGATTACTGGATAGCCTACATATAGTGTTCTTTATTGTCTTTCATAATTCTTGGCATCCATAGGAACCCTAAACATGAAGTAATGTTCTAATTCTACTCAGTTAAGCAGAAGGTACAGTTAGTACACAATATTAATCACAAATATTGGGAATTTTTTTCATATTGGTCATTCTACTTCTAAATATTATGCATATTTTTATATAGAGAGTTTTTAAACCAAAGTAGAACTACAAAATGTTCAAAATCTAATGTAAGTGCCTTTAAAATGGGAAATGGTTTGTCTAGGTGTTGAGGGGACAGCATATTTCTCTAATATAATGTCCTCTCATGTGGAAGGAATGTTTCAATATATATGGAACAATAATGTGAGTACAGAATTACATATATATATATTTATATATATTTTATAATATATGAGGTGAGGTATGTTGAAGTTGTATGGTTTTAATTATTTTCATACAGATACAAGTTTCTTACTAAAAAATGAAGAGTATAATCATAGTAGATGGTTTCTGTTATATGTTTTCAATAGAATGTGTATTCCTGCAGGTGAACACACTGCAACAATGAGATGTACAAGTTGTTATGTTGAAAACGAACTTCATAACTTTGGTGCCTGGTGGGGGGGGGGCGGCGGGGAGGCTTGGGTGGGAGGGCAGGGGGAGGATGGGAAGAGGAAACAAAGGAGGAGGCTACAATGCTTGATAAGAAATGTACTCATTATCTTGCTCATGTAATTGTAACCCTTCTGTACAGTATTTTCACAATAAAAAATAAAAAGAAAAGAAAAAAAAAGAATGTGTATTCCTGGGTCTTCTTCAGAGTACCTGACAATATGGAATAAGTTAGTTTTCAGATGTCCTTAATTCAGAAATTATTGGATATCCCTCTAAATATATACTCTAAGATCTTAGAGGCTAAATAAAATTGGGCTTAAATCTGAGTTTTTACCCAGGTATTGTTAGATTTGTAGATATGTTTATATACTTACATGTGCCAGGATGCCCAAGTAATCTTCTGTAGATCATTTGTTCACATTCTCTATCAGGACCTCTCTTTATTTCCTAACAAGAATAGATGACATGGTCACAAAGTTACCTGTCTTAATCAGGTCTCTGAATGGATGATTGGCTTGAATGCTTTTTTTCAGGTCTTGATGTGGTCTGATATAGCATCCCTGCCTACAGTAACAGGAGTTTTATGTTAACCAGATAACACCTTCCTTCATTAGTTTCCCTATTCTGTTGTCTCACTCCATTAGCATTGTTTTCTTAGTTTTTAATTACTGAAGTAATAGAGATTAATTTTGGATATACTTAAACCAGGGAAAATGGAAAAAAATAGTAACAAAGAAGGTTAGGGGCCCAGAAAGTTTTCTAATGCATGTTTACCTATATATATATATATATATATATATATATATATATATATACTCTATATTTATATAATAGATCCCACTGTAACACTTTTTGTATTAGCCTGGTTACTTTCAGTTGACAATATATAATGACCATTCTTTCATGAGAATAAATGAGTAATTGACTACATGTACCACTGATGCCTAATCTTCTTTTATGTGATTTTTATAAACATTCATCTGGTAGTTGAGTTAAAATATTCGTGGAAATACTCAGCATTCCTTTTATGCCTACTCAGCTTTTGGCCAATGTTAAGCAGCTGATCTCCAAGCCCTGGAACACCTACTAGGTCTCTATCACAGAGTTTTCCATATTGTGTAATTACCTAATTTGTGTTTTTGTCTATCAATGTCTTTTTAGTAAACATTTTACAATCTCAAATACTTAATTGAGGCATAACATTTAGTGGATTTTCTAACTTAAAATTGTTGAGCTAATTATAATTATAGATAAGATTCTTCTAGCATATTTTCATACTTTGCAATGCCACACAAGTACGGTACAAAGCAACTTTAGTGTATAGAATGTGTTCAGGTTGGCATTTGAGGACCGAAAGAAACATCCCAGATTTCTACTGAAAAGCTTTCAAGCTTTGCATTTTGTTGTTGTTTCTGTGAATGAAAAAAGAAAGCTAGTGAGAAAAGAAAAATGGAATTAAGAGAGGATGAAAGTATCTTTCTTTACAGTAGATATTGATAAACTCAGTCCCAAAATTCATACATACCAGTGCTCATAATACCAAGTTTTATTGACATCTAGAATTTGTAGTAACCCATAATTTCCACAGTGGGACAGATCTGTTAATGCTATTGACAAACATGTGCTGTTTCAGTTCTACTGCACTACTTTCTTCTGCCCAAAGGGAAATTACAAACAACTTTCTCATAACTTCAAAACTGGACAAATTCTGTTGAAAAATGCTACAAATAGAAATATTATGAAGTACCTCCCAGGCACTTATGCTTGAGAATCTTGTTCAGAGAAACAGGTATCAAAGGTAATCAAATTGCAATAGAGTTGAGCAATATCTGTTATTTTCTTTCCTTTTCTTCCTAGCTGAGAATGATCAAGACCCAGACTGTTCGGGAATGAGAGAATTTAGCATCATAATCTTGAAGACAGTAACGTTACTCTCCTTTTATGTCTTTGCAAATTTCATTTTATGAAAAGGGAAAATTCTATGGTTTTGGCACACATTGACCTGTCATATTATCTTGGACCCAAAGAGGCACAGCATTTTGTGGCAACCTCTTCCAATTGGGAATTGCACAGCACAGAACATATGATGAACCAGTCATTAGTTTGTGAATTCAGTTACTCTGAGCAGTCTAAATGCATATTTCATTTTGATTACCTTTCTATCAGGGTTTTCCCCCTTCCTTCAATTAAGCATGCAACTATAGAAAAATCAGGATTCTAAAGACCTGCAACACCTGGATAATTGCAATTAGATATGGCTGTAGAGATGAGGAAGTATTTCTCCACCATTAAAGTTACCAAGTACATAAAACATGTAAATTAGAAGATGGTTGTTAGCATGGCAAAGTACTCACTATTTCATAAAAATTGCATTGTTAGGTGGTGGGAGAGAAGAAATCTTGAGAAAGAACTCAGAATACCAGAAGTTTACAAAATGCGGGTTATGCCTTTTAAAAATCCTTTTGAATTTACATATGCAGAATGCACACTATATACTATAGTACAGGAATCAGGCTAAAAACTGAGGAAAATTTAGAAAACAAGTAAGAGCTAAAAGTAGTTGATTACTGTATGATCATTTTACTTGATTTCATAGATTTTTTTTCAAAGTCTGATTGGTTATGTCAATTAAGGAAGCAATATTTTGTTTCATCTTGTTTTCATGTTGAAAACCCTTTCAAGAATCACCAAATGACTAAATAGAAGAATTCAAAAGCCTGCTTAAAAAATGGAAAAGTGAAACCATGGGACCTATGTTTCTTTGGGTCTGGATTACTTCACTTAATATAATTTTTTTCCAAGTTTTTTCATTTCTTAACAAGTGGGGTAGTGTCATTCTTTCTGATGGAGGCATAGAATTCCATTATATATACATATATGTACATATATATCACATTATATATACATATGTGTACATATATGTATATATAATGTGATATATATATATATAATGTGATATATTTATCACATTTTCTTTTTCTTTTTCTTTTTTTTTTAGTACGGTAGTGGGGCCTGAACTCTGGGCCTGGGCGCTGTCCCACAGCTCTTCAGCTCAAGGCTAGCGCTCTACCACTTGAGCCACAACACCACTTCTGGCTTTTTTCTTTTTGCTTATGTGGTGCTGAGGAATCGAACCCAGGGCCTCAGGCATGCAAGGCAAGCGCTATACCACTGAGCTACCTTCCCAGCCCCTATATCACATTTTCTTGATCCATTCATCTACTGAGAGGCATCTGGGTTGGTTCCATATCTTAGTTATGGTGAATAATGCCGCAGTAAACATAGTTGTGCTGGTAGTCTTAGTATGGCTTTGTTTGTGATTGTCTGGGTAAATGCCTAAAAGTGGGATTGTTGGGTCATAGGGGAGCTCTATGTGGAATCTTTGGAGGAACCACCATGCTGTTTTCCAAAGTGGTTGAACAAGTTTACACTCCCACCAACAATGCAGTAGGGTTCCCTTTTGGCCACATCCACTCCATCATCTCTTGTTGTTAGAGTTCTTGATTATAGCCATTCTAACTGGGGTGAGGTGGAATCTCAATATTGTTTTGATTTGTACTGCTTTTATGGCTAGAGAGGTTGAGCATTTCTTCATGTGTCTATTAGCCATTCTTATTTGCTCTTCAGAGTAGTTTCACTTTAAGTCTTTAGCCCATTTATTAATCGGGGAGGGGGGTTGTTTCTTTGAGGATTTGTTGTTGGGGGATTTAATTTTTTGAGTTCCAGGCATATTTTAGATATCAGACCCTTATCTGTTGTATGGCTACTGATGATCTTCTTCCAATCCATGGGTTCTTTAATGATCATGCTTGCAATGTCTTTTGCCATGCAGAAGCTCTGTAGTTTCATGCAATCCCATTTGTCCAACTTTTTTTGATTTGTTGTGTTTCTGGGTCATCATTAAGAAAATTTCGGCCTGTGCCAAGGAGCCATAGAGTTTCTCTTATTCCTTCCTGTAATGTTTTCAGAGTGTCTTCTTTGTTTCTTTTTCTGCAGTAATTAGTACATGACTAAGACAAGCAGAAAAGGTAAAAAACTAGATACATGTGATCATATAACCTGATGCTAAGCAAAATAAACCTCAAGATAGGGACACAATAGATTTTATCTTTCTTGTTGTTCTTTTTAATGTACTTATAATGTGCTATGTGATTTTTTTTTATTTCATTGCATGTTCTCCCCCCATGGTACAGCCCTTGTTGTCACTGTATTTGATTCTGTTGTCCTGCATGTTGTATATACATGTTTCTAATTTGGGGAGGGGAAGGTAATTAACAAAATGCTCAATAAGGATACAGGATGACTCATTGTAACAATGAGATGTACAAGACACTATGTTGAAAACAAACTTTTCAACTTTGTGGAGGGGGAGAAGGGGAGGAGTTGGGGAGGTGGGAATGAAAAGGATGGTAGGGGAAAAATCAAAGGAAGGAGTAACAATGTTTGATAGGAAATGGACTCATTACCTTGCTCATGTAACTGTAACCCCTCTGTAGAGTGCCTTTACAATAAAATAAATATATATTTTAAAAACTGGAAAAGTTAGAGCCACATGCAGATTTGCTTGTCACCTACTCCAACCGTAGCAACTTTACCTTACATTGGAAGAAAATGAGACCTCAATACCCCCAAAATTCTCATAAGTTGATCAAAAAACATTAAAATTAAGTATACTTGGTGTCAGGCCACTGCTCTTTCAACAGTTAATACGTCCTTCAACACTAAAAGCAATTTTTACCTCTATTCTGATTCCTGATGATGCATTTTCATTTTCAAGGTCATGATTCAATTGATCTAAAACCATAAAGACAACTTTATATTTTATTTTAGCCCAAAGGCCAGTGAGTAGTCAGGTTGGATTTGAATGCTTAAAGTGCTTCTAACCCATTCATACAGTGACTGCTCTGTAATACTTGCCTGTTACATCAGAGCTATGGCTGTTTCCACACTGATGAAGATTTCTGAGCAAGAGAGAGACTATGTTGAAGACATTAGTAAAAGAAACATATGAATTAAAGAAAAAACCTAACTTTTCTAGACCATTTTGTTGATGGTGGTGGTAGTGGTCATGGTGATGTGGAGAGGCTTCAAGGCCATTTGAAGAGCCAGTGCTCACTTAAAGCTGTTCTAGGGTATAAAGGATTGTTCAACAACTATCTCTGTTGGGGCTGATAAAATTGAGTTGTCTGAATGTGAAGACAATTGTTTCTTCTTTTGCTGGTGAATTCTATACAGGAATACTTGTCTTCAAATACCTGAAATATAGTGCGATCGTTAATTTTATATGTTAACTTCAGGTTGGCTAACAGATGCCTAAAGTCTGGGAAAAATATTATTCTGGATGTGTCTGAGGAGGTGTTTCCAGAAGAGACTGACATATGTTTAGTAAATAATGAACTATCTCCACTGCCAATAGGCATTATCCAATCTGCTGTGGCCCTAAAAAGAGCAACAACTAGAAAGCTAACATCAATCTCTTTGCGAGGGTTGTTCCACCTTCTGCCGGTGGGCAATAGCATTCCTGTTACTCATGCCTTGCTCTTTGTTTGTTTTTTATTTTTTTTTTTCAGTTCTGAGGCTTGCACTTAGGGCCTGGGCACTGTTCCTGAGCTGTTTTCGCTCAAAGCTAACACTCTACCACTTGATTCACAGCACAACTAGGCTTCATGCACACTAAGAAAGCATTCTACCACTAAGCCACATTCTCAGCCCTCTCAGGCTTTTGTATATATATGGCAAGCTACATCACCAGCATCCGTGGGCCTATAGCTCACAAAGGGCAGACTATGGGAATTCTCAGAACAGAATCTCGTTCTCTTTCTCTTTGTTTTTCTCTCTCTTTCTCTTTCTTTCTCTTTCTCTGTCTCTGTATCTGTCTCTCTCTGTCTCTGTCTCTGTCTTTCTCTCTTCTCTTTCCCTCCTCTTTCTCTATCTCCTCCACTCTAGCATCCAATAACCTGTTGATTCTGTTTTTCAGAAGAATCTGGTCTAATACATAAAGTCACAAAAAAAAATTAAAATTTTATTGTAACTAGTATATATCTGAGACAATCAGAAAAGGTCAGATAAGTTGATGTTAGGTGAAATGAACCCCAAGATAAGTATTCAAATGTTTTTTTTCTTTCATGTGATTGTTTCTAACATATTTATAAGATGATTTCTTTGTTGCTTTGTATGTCCCTCCCCCACAGTATAACCCCTTCTCACTGTATTTGATGTTGATATAATTTGTGGAGGGGAAGGGCAAAAAGCAAATTGTTTAAATACGGATACAGGTGGACCCATTGCAACAATGAGATGTACAAGTCTAACTATTTTGAAAAACAAACTTTACAACTTTGGTGAATGGGTTGGGGGGAGGGGAGATGGGAAGGGGAAACAAAGGAGGAGGCAACAATGCTTGATAAGAAATGTACTCATTATCTTGTCCATGTAATTGTAACCCCTCTATGTGGTATTTTCACAATAAAAAATTTATTGTACTGTTTCTAATAATAGAATTGGGCCATGGAAAGAAGTCACTGAAGAAGACCAGCTGTCATATTAGGAAGAGTTTTATAGCAGTCAGAACTGTCCAAAAATGGAATGATTTGTTTTGAAATGAAATAAATTTCCTACATTGGGAGTGCTCTAGCCAAGCTGAAAGGACAACCTGTCAGTAATTTTATATAGAAAAGAATAATAATAGATTAATTAGGAGTTTGCACTAAGCTTCCTAAGGTAACATCTTATTTGTTTTTTAATTATAAAAAATATCAAATATATCAAATATTTATTTGTGAATTTCTTTTGTCTAGTAATGAATGCAAGAAGAGGTCAAATCAGAAAACAGAGTTACTTATAGAACAGAGCTTTCTGGAAGCTCTGTTTTGATGCTTAGGAGACCAAAACAATTCACCAAAATATTCTTAGATAGTAACATAATTGGTAGAGAAGCACAGGTCACATTAATTAATATCTACCAAGTTTATAGGCTCTGGGAAAGTACTGACAATTGAGAGTTTGGGTTTTAAAATATAAATAGAAAGTTTATGCAAAAATAGAAGAGAAAATATGAACTACTCTACAGTAATTAAAACATATGTCTTGTAAGAAGATTTTGGAGCAAAGGTCCAAAAGTAGTATGATGTTTGTAGAAGCTATGGGAAGATATTTTATCTTCTAATTTTTTATCATATGCCCACGTACCTAAGCAGACATATGTTTGTTAACCCATTACTGAGACAATTTCTCCTCTGCACTCTTCATGCCAGACCATAAGTTCAGCATTAACTCTAATAAGTAAAAAATAAACTAGATTTAAGTAGAGGTAATTGCATCCTATCACATTTAACCTTGGTTTCCATTTCATGAATGCAGTATAATTTGAAAGCAGTTTCTTTTCCATCCCATACTACCAGACCTGTGCTGAAATTGGGTGTGTAGGAGCTGTCCACTTTTGTAGATGAAAGTAAATCATGCATTAGAATGTCTTTCTTGTGTTTCCAAGGGATGCCTATTTCCAAATGAAAATGGAATGACTGTTATCTTTGAAAGTAGGACAGAGAAAGAGGAGAGTCAATGTTATTATCAGGCTCATTCTTAATCACCGTGGTCCAAACAGTGGAAAAAATGGAAAAAATTGAATGACTCTTACAGGCAATGCATTATAATGAATGGGAAGCATTTAGAAAACAAGATAGACAAAAGGAATGGAGCACTTGGCTTCACAACTGCCCAGGATTTACTGGAGTTAGGAAAAAGTGTATGATAAGAAAAATAGAGTAAATTGCTAAGCTATCTTTCATGCTGTTTTAATTAAAAAGGCTTTCATCATTTCCAGCTTAAACATCTTTCTCAGTCTTAAAAGCAACTACTGAATATTTTACTGATTTTGCACTGGCATTCAGGAACATTCAATTTTTATTTTCAGTCTGTACACAAAAATCATTTTTGTGTACTTTCCCTGATAATTTGTATAAATATATCTTCTCTCTCTATTGCTCCATTCCAGTGTAATACATGCTATTTCAAGTATTCAAAACCAACTAGGATGTCAACCAGTTTGAAATAAATGTTATGAGGAATATAGGTGCTAGAGTAGTGCTGAAATACACTAAGTGGAATAAATTCAAACAATGGATCCATTAGGAAGCACTTAGGTTATTAGGTACTCAAGACAACTTAAAGGACACAACTTTGATACCTTTAAAAGGTAGAAAAAATGTGACAGGGATGTTTACCATTTCTTCACTTGCTCTCTGTGTTTTCGATAAACTAACCCTTTCAATATTCTTTCTTCTCTTCTTTTCCTTGTCAAAATCCCACTCAAATCAAGTCCATGTCCATGATATTTAATCTCACTAGTTAATAATGAGATGAACAGAGTAGGTCAGGCAAATACATGTGTGCTAGAAATGTGGTCCAATGTCATATAAAAATCACATGAAATTGAGTTTATTATGTTGTTAAGAATTACAATGCTTGTACTAAAAAGTTGGCCATATTTCTTGAGTATTAGATAGACACTTTACTAATAAATGTTAAATGTCCTTCACAGAAAGCTTTATGTTTTAGTGTGAAATAACCATTATTTGACATATGCATAGAATTGTTTTTTTACAATAATTACCTTATTTCTGTTTCTGCAACTCGTTTCCACTTCCATCCTACTTAACTGAGCCAGAATCTTTTTTTTGTATGCTTTTTTTAATTGTGAAAATACCATACAGAGGGGTTACAATTACATGGGCAAGATAATAAGTACATTTCTTATCAAACATTGTTGCCTCCTCCTTTGTTTCCCCTTCCCAACCCTTCCCATCCCCCTCCCCGTGCTCCCCACCCAATCTCCCCACCAAAGTTGTAAAGTTCATGTTTCGATGTTTTTTATTGTAAAAATGCCGTACAGAGTGGTTACAGTTACATGAGCAAGGTGATGAGTACATTTTCTTTTGAGCATTGTTTTCTCCTCCTTTGTTTTTCCCCTACCATCCCTTCCCTCCCACCTCCACAACTACCCCCCACCTCGAGATTGTAAAGTTCATTTAACATAGTGTTTTGTACATCTCATTGTTACAATGGCTCAACCTGTATCCTTATTTCAGCATTTTGTTTTTTTTCCCCTTTCCCTCTCCAAATTGGAGAAGTACATATATATACAAGATGCGGGGCACGGACATCAAATACAGTGAAAACAGGGGTTATACCATGGTGGAGGAACATACAAAGCAACAAAAAAAATCACATGACCTGCCCTGCTCACTAAGTCAGAATCTTAAAAGAGACAAAAGTTTTAGGAAAATTGAATGTTTAGTGTGTTGGGTCTTGTCCTCATAAGTCATACCATTCCTTCATGGACATTATCAGCTTCAAGAAAGAGCGGTCAGAGGCATGTACTTTGTTGGCCAGTTCATCCATCACGAGGGGGCTTGCTTCCAGGAGTAACTGCTACATGCACTTCACCTTATTCATTCCTCTCAGTAGGTTCTAGCTACAACAGTCTCCTTGGAAAAAATGCACAATTATACCACCAATATCAGACAATATACTCCAGAGGAGCTTTGCTATGGTATCGTGGTCTCTGAAGCTGTTAATGTATCAGTCTCATGGGGCTTTGGCTGCCTCACATGCAAGTTTTCATCCTACAATTAGGAGGTTTCTTATGATTGAGACAATCTTTGTGGAACACAGGCATTGCTGACAATATGAAAGTATTTCCTGTAGAAAACATACATCTCCTCTTCTCCTGTCACACAGTATAGACATAGGACCAAGTCACTGCCAACCACCATACCAACTGTACTCTCTACACAGTTTTGAGAAGACAAATGAATAAAGGATGGCCAAGCATGTATTCTCCAGGTATCTTCTATGGTTCACACGGTAAGATGTCTCTGATAGCACTACTGTGCAATGATTTAGGGTACTTTTATGGGTGCCTTCTCAACCACATGATGTAGTACATAGTATGATATATTATTTTAGATACTGGAAAGAAATCTGTATTTTAAATTTTAATTAAATTATATTTAAATGTTATCACTATTGTTATAATACCAAGTTTTAATATTAATTGGCATTCTACTTTTAAACAAATGAAAAACAATTGAACATGAACCCAAGATAAATAGGAAAACAATGGTAATAGAATGAAAATAAATATCAATGCAAAGACAAAAAGCTACATTTTAACACATCACATAAAATTCATTAAAAGGGAAAAAGTAGACTGCATAAGAATAATATCTTTAAATATCTTTCTTGAAGTATAATTTTTATACTATAACACCTAAGTATGCCATTCATTTCTTTTTAAATAAACAGATGTTTGCATCCACCACTACACTCCACTTTTAAGACATTCCTATTTCTTAGAATTATCTTTGAACCTATTTGCTGCAAATCCTGGTTACTAGATCTAGACTTAGGAAACTGCTGATTTCCTTTCTGTCTCTATAGATTTGCCTTTTCTGGATATTTTACATAAATAAAATCATACAGTATATAGTCTTCTTAATCTAGCTTTTCTCACTGAGCTCAATGTGTGGGAAATTTAACCATATTTTAGAATATATCACTACTTTGGTTCTTTTTAATGTTAAATGGTATTCCATTATGCAGATTTTTGTTTAGTCATAGAACAGTAGTTGTACAAGCTTTCACTTTTTTTTTTTTTTTTAGTAAACCTGCTGCTACAAAGTCTTTTTAATGTGTTTCATTTTTACACCATTGCAATAGATTCTACTCACCCACAAAAGTCTTTGATGGATATAAGGAGGTTTTCAAAATTATAATTTCCTGAGGCCAGATTCCACTTTTTAACCTGAAATTCTCACTGCTGGGCCCCAGGCGATCTGTTAATAAGCTACCTGTTGGTAGTAAGCATGACCTAACTCTATGGAGCAACATGTGGGAGCTACCTGTTGAGGTGATAATGCTTGTGCAGTTGTCACTATCTCTGTCCTCTGATAGTACCTGGCCTTTTCTACGATGTCCTCTAAAAAGCTTGTCAATCTAAGTGTTCCTTTAAATTAAAATTGAACATATTTTCTTAATCTGAAATAAATATTCCTTCCTCTGTATTCCTCTAACAGGCCTTGACTTACCAATCATCATCAAATCAGCCTCCATGATATTTAATCTCCCATTTGACACTTTGCCTCTGCTTGCATGCTGAAACCAAACTATCGTAACAAAAGGAATGTTGCTAGAAATTGTTTTCTCACTTGTGTGTATTATACACTCGTATTGGCTTGGTATCAACTCATTTAATCTTTTTTTTTTTGCTTTTTATCTTCCAATTTTAGTTTTATATTCCTTGAGAAAGGGGACCAATATCTCTTAGCAGGAAGTAGAACCTTCACTTATTCATGTAGATTCTACAGGGAACATTCTTCAGCAGGTCCATTCATTCACACTTCCACTTTACTGAGGCAATGGAGACATGAGAATGGCGTGGAGAAAGACTAGCCATAGAATGTTACTCAGAAATGCAGATAAGAAATGTACTTATTACCTTACTCCTGTAACTGTAACCCCTCTGTACAATATTTTTACAATAAAAAACATACAAAAGTAAAGTATTGCTAGGTTTATGGTACATGCCTCTAATCCCAGCACTCAAAGGTCGGACAAGACGATCAGAGGTTCGAGATCAGCCTGTGCTATAAAGAAAGTTCTAGGCCAAACCTTCAGAAAGACATATATAATATGATTTGCTTGTATTTTGGAATCTAGGAGAAGAGTAAATCATTACAATGAAAGGACTTCTAGAAAAGGAAGGGGGACAGATAGAGGGGAATTAAATATCAGTAATGGATACATTATATGCATAATTAAAATGGTATATTTAAAGCTATTAATTACAACAGTAACTTATGCCATACATATTTTTCAATTAATTATGAATTGACTTTCCTAGCATTTTGAGTGCAGTGTTGATGCATTCTTACCTATTTTAATTTTACCTTCATTTTACTTATTTTATGTGACTACAATTCAAACTCACATATTAGCTTGCCTATTAGATCTAACTGCCAGTGCATTTCTCTAAGACTACCAACACAATTTGAAGTTCAAATAGAAATGGAAATTGAGTTCTCATTATTCAAAATGCACAAAATATGAAGTAAATGGCATGAGGCCTTTTATCAACCAGCATTCATGCTTTTACTTTGCTATTTAGAAATACCCTCCCTTTGTCATGGGTTGTAGTAGGTCCTCTTGTGAACAAGGATAGAAGTCAACACTTAATGTAAGCCACCTCCATTAATTCTCAGTGGCTTGGTTACCGGGTTAAATCCTCCCAGCCATCATTTTTCAAACTATGTGCTTTATTAATATATTAGTGAATCCATGATAAGTATTCAAATATATAGAATAAGCCAAATAAAGGGAGCAATTAATATAAGATTAAATATTGTATTGATTATTAACATGTAGATATTACTTTATGCCTTCTTTGTATTGTGTAAGGGAAGTAAAAAAAAAAAAGAAATTCAGTTTCTGTTCTAACACATGGGCTCTGACATGCTGCCTGTACTTTCTTGAACTTATGTATCCTACTTCTATCTTAACCACCAAGCTGATAACTCTATCTGAGTTCCTGCAGACATGAAGCCTGTAGGTCTTTCTTAGGCTGCTGGCTATGTGTTCTAAGGCCCTATGCCAAATGGGCAGTCATTTTCTCCAGTTCCTTTATTGCTTCTGGCCGACGCCCATGACCATTTCTTGATTCTAAGCATTCATAACTTGTTATTCTTTCCTCTTTTTGGCTCTCCTGCTTTTGGGTCCATACTTTTCATTGGAGCTGTTCACTTATTTACTAAGTTTTCTACTTCCAGGTTAACTCCTTAGGAAATATTCATTTTGAATTTGCTTCTTTTTGTCTTACCATGGGTCACATTTTACCATATGCAACCAGCATGGGGGAAAAAAGAGCCAAAACACAGGTCAGAGAAAAGCACCATGCTAAAGTCAACATTTGAAAAATGGGCCTGGCTTCAGCTCTTGGCTCTAGAGACACAGCTCCATTGCCAAGCACCAAGTCCAAGGGAGAACCCTGCTCACAGGTCTTGTTTCAGACCCGGTTGGCATCAATGTTCCCAATTAGGCACATTATCTATCTAGTAATCAGACCAGCTGGTAGTGGTAAATTTGGAAATTTTGTCAAAAGAAAGCAGAACTCCAAAAACCTGTGCTGGCAAAATGAGGCAGAGCTCCAAAACTGTCTGTGACAAAGGCAGACGGTGAGCTCAGTGACATTAATTGGACTCTCCAGGAAAGCTCCGGTACTAGAAAAGCAAGAGCCTGGTAGAATAAGCATTTGGAGAATGAAAAGACAGCAATTCTATAGAACATCAGATTTGAGAGACATAGGTATGAGGAAGAAAAATACAATATCATATAACCAGAAAGCCACATAGAATGATCTATTTTTTAGTTAATAAAATAGGTTACTGAGTCTGCATCCAGAAGCAGGCATTCGGTCTTATTTTAATGAAGGAGAACTAAGTTTGTTGAAATGATATCCTTAAACACAAGTGGCTCAGTAACTGGAAAATCTAAACACATAATTGGAAAAAATAGTTCTGCTAGATAATCTAGGTTGTACTGCTAAAATATCGACTCTAAGATCCTAGTAGCTTAAAACAGCAAATGTTTACATATTTATACTATATATCTGTCATATGTTAGAACCTGGGATGGTGAGTATGTACCTTTTACAGGAACTGAAGATTTCACTGTTCCAGAGGGAAGGTGACTTCTGTAAGGTTTTGAGATAGCAATGAATGATCCAGCCCAAAAATTTACAAATGATATTTTTCTTGCAACTCTACCAAGGTCAAGAAAACCAGAATTTTCCCAGAAAAACATAGAGCCAATAAATTTAGTGAAAAGCATTTTCAATTAATTTCTTTTTAGTATTCTGCATGCAAAAAAATCAGGATATAAAACAAGGAGTCAAGTACACACAGGAATAGAGTTCATGGTGCACTCTGTGTTCCATTCACTCAGCATAACTACCTGTTCATTGTGAGTTCATGGCACAAGGCACAATAATGTGCTAAGTATGTTCTTAAGATTCCTCTATCCTGTACCTTATTCTGCCCTAAGTTATAAGGTTATGCTTTTCCTCCAAAAATCCAACCAAGAGGACTGATAACTACTTTATTTCCTGATCTCTCCGACTCAAAGGTAAGCCCCATAACAGAGCTTCTGTCTTTTTATTTCTCAGTATTCTTTCTAATAGCCTCTCCTTATATCCAATAATTATCATGTAAAACACATTTTACAGACTTCATCTCAAGAATATCTTTTCTTAAAAAATAAAAGTACACTTTCATTTATAAGTGGAGAAGCCACACTAGATACAAACCAGGTTGAACCTAGTTTGCAGTTTGGACTTATACAGATACATATGTATTCCAGAATTAAAAGAACAATCTTAGCCATGTGCCCATTGCTCACAGCTATAATCTACTCAGGAGGCTGAAAACTGAGCATCGTAGTTCAAAGCCAGGCTGGGCAGTAAAGTCCATGAGATTCTTATCCCTAATTAACCAACAGAAAACTGGAATGGCACTGTGGCTCAAGTGGTAGAAAACTTGCCGTAAGCTGAAGAGCTCAGGGAAAGTGCCCAGGCCCAGAGTCCAAGGCCCACAACCGACCAA
>NW_012267360.1:999226-1055286 GCF_000151885.1 Dipodomys ordii
AAAAAAAAAAAAAAAAAGAACACCCTTACTTAGAAATTCTCCATGCAATTTATATGTTATATGTTTATATATTACACACAAATTTGTGTATTTTTTATTTTTATTTTTTTATTGTGAAAATACTGTACAGAGGGGTTACAATTACATGGGCAAGATAGTACATTTATTTTCAAGCCTTGTAGCCTCCTCCTTTGTTTACCCTTTCCATCCCTTCCCATCCTCACACCACCCCACCCATTCCTCCCCCCCCCAAGTTGTAAAGTTCGTTTTTGACATGAAAACTTGTACTTCTCATTGTTGCAACAGGTCCACCTGTATCCTTATTTAAACGACTTGTTTTTCCCCTTCCCCTCCACAAATTATACCAACATCAAGTGAAAGCAGGGGTTATACTGTGGGGGAGGGACATACAAAGCAACAAATAAATAATCTTATAATTGCGTTAGAAACAAATGCATGAAAGAAAGAAAACATTTAAAATACATATCTTAGGGTTCATTTTCCTAACAGCAACTTATCTGACCTTTTCTGCTTGACTCATACATATACTAGATATTGCAAATAAGGGAAATCATGGGACCTATCTTTCTTTGGGCTTGGCTTACTTCACTTAATATAATTTTTTCCAAGTCTTTCCATTTCCTAACAAATGGGGCAATGTCATTCTTTCTGATGGAGGCATAGAATTCCATTGTGTATATATACCACATTTTCTTGATCCATTCATCTACTGAGGGGCATCTGGGTTGGTTCCAGATCTTAGCTATGGTAAATAATGCTGCAATAAACATAGTTGTGCTGGTAGCTTTAGTGTGGTCTTGTTTGTAAACATTTGGGTAAATGCTTGTGTATTATTTTATATAATGTAAATTGTATTTATTTTATATATGTGAATGTAACTATATTATATTGTATAAATATACTGAATAAAAATAAATATAATATATGAATATACATATATTTATAATGTAAATATAAATTATATTTACATCTATATTATTTTATGCTTATTATAATATATAGCTATATATTTTATATTGTATATTATGTATTTATATATAATTATATTTCATGTATTTAGTTTCTGCTGAGGACTGAATCCAGGTCTATCTCATACATACTCAACAAGTGCTGCACTATTGAGATGTGTGTGTGTGTGTGTGTGTGTGTGTGTGTGTGTGTGTGTGTATAGAACCAAGTAAAACTATTTTATCTTGAAAAAATATATTTTCAATATGCTTCATGGAGCATATTGAAACCAGAATAATGGAAACAAATTTATATTAAATATAAACACTATAAGGATTAATAGCATTCGTATAAAGTATAAAGATAATTAGATATAAAAATGGCATTAAGATCACATCTTACCTGAATCAGAATTACCACAGTCAAGAACATAAACAGCAAATGCTGTTGAGGATGTGGAAGAGAAAGGAATCCTTATACAGTGTTGGTGGGAATGTGAGCTAGTACTTCCACTGTGGAAATCAGCATGGAAATTTTTCAAAAAGTTCAAGATAGACCTACATTATGACCCTGCAATATCACTCTTCAGCATTTATCCCCCCAAAATGTAAATTAAGATATAATAGTAGCACCTTCACATTCATGTTCATAGCAGAACTATTCTCAATGGCTAACTTATGAAAAAAGTCTATATGACCTATAACTGGTGAATGCATTGTAAATATGTATATATACATATATAAACATATATACACATAGTATTACATAAACATTTATATATACACATTTTATAAATGTACACATATATAGATACATAGATATACAGATTTATAGAGAGATATATAGATACAGAGATATACAGATAGGTAAGACAGATATAGATATAATAAATACAGGTATAGATGGCATTGATATATAAATGTAGATATAGATACCTATACATACATATGAATAAACATATAATTGTGTATTATTCACCCATAACAATGAATGACATTATATTCATTTCAGTGAAATGGATAGACATGGAATCCATCATACAAAATAAAGTAAGACAAGTTCAGAAAACAAAGGTCACATGTTTTCTCTCATAGGTACATGCTGGATCTAAAAAAAATAAACATATACAAACACATACAGGAATACACACATATATGTGTGTGCACATATACTTTTATATGAACATCCTGATTAAAGTATAAAACATGCATATATAAGATACTGTGTTAAATTCCCTTTGAACAACTCACATGTACTTCAACCACATAAATATTAGGAAGTTGAAACAGGCCTTGTCTGGAATTTAGGCACATAAGAATGAGACAGGCAGGCAGGAAGGTTAAAATAAGATAAACAATACCAAAATACTGTATGTACATGAATTGTAAAAATAGCAGTAAATCTTTCTGAGACTAATTTGGGAAGGAGGAGAGGAGAGGATTGACAATGACAAAAGTGGTGACTTTGACCAAGGTATACCATTTGCATAAGTGGGGATGTTATAGTAAAAAATCTCTGAAGCCCTACTACTACTATTACTACTACTACTACCACTACTACTTCTACTATTATTAATACTATTATTATTAACCTACTAAGAGCCATGTGATTTATCTGAAGTATAATCCTACCCTTCAATAAAGCTTTCTGACTGGATAGAGTTGTTGTAGAGAGAATAACTGCAAATTTTATTAGGAAAGGAAAACATTTTGGTTTTTGATACAGGACCTTGAACTTGGATACCTTGTGATTAGTCAGCTTGTCTTATCAAAGTTGGCATACTACTACTTGAACCATATATCCAACATAGTTTTGTGCTGGTTAATTGAGGATGGTGTCTTGAGGATTTTTGTACTTGGGTTCACTTTGAATTTATGCATCCTCCACATCTCAACCTCCTGAGAAGCCAAGTTTATAGAGGTGAGCTCTCAGTGGCTGGCTAGATATACATTTTCAGTAAATTGAAAGTGGGTTATCTCTAGAGTAAGAAATAAACAACATTTTCACCATGGTACATATTTTTATTGATGTATGAGGGAACTGGAGCACAGGACAAACATACGTTAGCATTAATGTCAGGAAATTGGATAATGGGAGGGGGGATTTATTGAATTACATTTGACCTCGAGGGTATGGTGAACTTGCTTAGGTAAATCAGAAACTATTAGCCTATATTAGGCCAAAAAAAGCCTTTTCTTAATTCCTAGGTGGGTGGGTTTAAAAAAAATCTTAACATATATCCATGATCATGGTGAGCTACATAGACTGGTCATCTTTTAAAAAAAAAGTTT
Source organism: Dipodomys ordii (assembly GCF_000151885.1). Classification (NCBI taxonomy): domain Eukaryota; kingdom Metazoa; phylum Chordata; class Mammalia; order Rodentia; family Heteromyidae; genus Dipodomys; species Dipodomys ordii. Next base: position 1,002,487 of record NW_012267360.1, read on the forward strand.
AATTACAATATTCTCTCTCAGAGGCCTTGTGATATTCTCTACTTCAGGTTCCCTTTGCTTTTCATCATCCTCAATGACTAACTGCTATCTATCATTCCCCTCTCAAGGATTGGAGACCTGAAATCTTCTAAAAGAAAGGAAAAGTCAAAGTCAGTCTTTGGTGATTTCCTGCTGGTATGGGGTATAGGCAAAGTTAGTAGTCTCTACTCTTTGCTGTCTGTCAGTGAGGACAACTGGGAAAACTGGGATCATGGATGGTCCAAGGCTCCTGTAGAAGGAAGAACATCATTTGGAAATTCTAATCTGCCATAATCATGTCTAAAGAGGAGCTATGCTGGGGAAATACACAGAAGCAGATTGGAAACAATGAGTGACAGACGAGTTTAAGACACCCACAGTGCACTGTAGCCTAATGACCAGACACTATTATTTTCTCTTTTTTTGTATATATTTTTATTGTAAAGATACTGTATAGAGGGGATACAGTTCCATGAGTAAGGTAATGAGTACATTTCCTATCAAGCATTGTCAACCCCTTTGATTTTCCCCTATCATTCCTTCTATCCCCACCTCTTGGCCTCCTCCATCCAGCCTCCACAAAGTTGTAAATTTCATTTTCAACATAGTGTCTTGCACATCTATGGTTTTCTGTTACCATTGTATCCAGAGAACCAAGAAGACAGAAGATTCTCCCAAGTTTATTGCAGATACAAAATTTAACTCCAGAGTGCAACTAGGAAAATAAATCAAAATTTGATTGATCCAAGGGTCATTTGCAGTTTGTATGTTAAGTAGACTAGAATATCGGTCACTTACATCTTGAGCCCTTAAATGTTCATGAAGCTAGAAATATGCAAATAAGCCACTGTGCTTCATAGATAAAAAAAAACCTTAGGAAAAAATCTGCAGCACTAAACAATGTTCAGAAACAAACAAGACAAAGGAGACACATTTACACATTTTTATAAATTAAAATATATATTTATGTAAGTGTGCTTTGTTAAAGCTGAATTCTTGTCATCTTCTGTTTATCAGAAAAGGAGCAAGCAAGGGCAAAGCTATTCAGTAGAAGTTATGTTTCTGCCCAACATTATGTGTGTGTTGTGCCTAGGAAAGGAAAAATAAAGTCTTTGTCTGCCATCATAATATACACAATATGATTAAATTGGCTGGCGATTTTTAAAAATCAAGAAAAGTGCCATGGATTAAAATGTTTCTAACATTACATCATGGTTAAGCTATTTGTTTTGTTTCTTCTTCTGCTTTCAATGAGGCCAATTTAGAGGAAAAATGTGTTTTTTCATCCAAAGGGTAATAATCAATGGTATGCTTTTTATTACTACACAATTATATAATCAGCTGATAATGATTATGTAAAGTGGCTAATTATTTTCATGATTACTTTAGAATAAGCATTCTAGGAAGCTGCACCCACTCCTTTACAAAGCACAAAAGTCTAATTTTATAAACAATCAGCAAAAAACATTTTTTCTCTCTCAACTCCTAGAAGTACACCTGTTTGTCTTTGCCCTCTGAGTATCTGCATCAACTTGGTCAATCCCCATTCTTCACATTGACAGGAACCAAAGAGAAAGCCTGCTGGGGACCTAAAAAAAGAGGTTTGTACCTGGAAACTAATTAAATTTGATTTATTTCCTTTGGCAGCACTTCACATTTCTCTTTTCATGCTTTATTTAAAACTTTATTGCTTGAATAGCAAGAAATAAGCAACAAAACAAAACCTGTTTTATAATTATATTAAATTTCTCCACTGATTGGCAACAGGATACAGATCACCAGCACCCAGATACCTGACCAGTTTCTCCCGTGTTGCTATTAGAATTCTCTTCAGGACCCAGACTTAGGGTCTTTCTGTTTTCCAGGTGAGAAACCAAAGTCAGTTTTCTTTTATTTTTCCGTTTATTTGTTATTATTGTTTTATAAAGGTGATGGACACAGCGGTTACAATTACGTAAGTCAGGTGAAGAGTACATTTCTTTCTGGACAACGTCACACCTTCCCTAATTTTCTCCCAGCCAAGGTTAGTTTTCAAGGTATTTTATCAATACTACCTCCTCCAGTAGACTTACCAATTACTTCTAAATATGACTTTTCTCTACTCTAAGTTACAATCCTGACTTAAAGTTTTGTTTTCTTTTCTTTGGTTTGGTTATTGTTTCTGCTAGTACAGGAACTTGAACTTAGAACCTCATGCTTGCTTGGCTTTCTTGCTCAATAATGGTACTCTATCTCCAGCTGAGCTTTGTGCTGGTCAATTGGAGAAGATCTCATAGATACTTCTGCCCAGGCTGGCCTTGAACTATGATACTCCTAAGTACAAGGATCTGTTTCTGAAGATACCATTTCATAAAGGAGTTATATAACCTTCTGGATTGTCTCTGCCTCAAGATTAGTAACTTTTGTTATTCACTTTGCTCCCTTAAAAGAAGGCCCAGAAAAGTTTGGTGGGGCTGTATCATTCCCTTACTAGAGACTTTAAGGCATATAACTGTGCCTGTGGGACTCATTTGCACATCTTGACAATCCTCACTGGATATTCTGATCTGACTCCATCACACAGACAAAAGCTATTTCCAATATTGTCATCATCCAATTCCCACTCCAATGAGGCCAACATCTAAGTGCTATGATTAGCGCTGCCTCCAGGTTGAGAAACCATCTCTGGGTGCTCATTTATCCCTCAGCCACTCAGTGCCTCTAAGGATCATCACCTATGGCAACAGAAAGATGTGCAGTCAAGTTTCAAATTTGCCTCTTTTTGTATTCAAGTTTTTGCTAAAAACTCAGTGCTTTCTAAACTTCAATTATCTAAATTGTAGAATTAGATTTGTAATGGATGTTTTGTCATATGGATTACTGGCACCAGGCACCAATGGCTTATGCCTACCTAGTTACTTGGGAGGCTAAGACTGGAATAATCATGGTTTGAAACCAGCCCAGGTAGCATCAAGAACACTTTGTAACTGACAGCTGGACACAGTGACATGTTCTTGTTAAATTAGCTACTATGGGAAATCTAAAATAGGCAAATGACAGCCTTGGCCTGTGCCTGGACAGGGATCAAAGGCCCCAACAATAATAATACCTGTAAAATTTTTACAATATTCTTTGCTTCATTAGGAATTTTGTATATGGCTAGATTGCCTCATAGCCATGTAGCCTAGAGTCTCATCTTTGTAAACCAAAGGCTATCACTATATCATCTAACACAATGTTTCTATTAGTATGTAAGGGCTGCCATAATAACAAATGAGGTACAGGGTGACATGAGCAACATTAATTTATTTCTCACAGTCATAGAGGCTACAAGTCTGAGATTAAGAGGTCTGCAGGTTTGGTTTCTCCTATGGCCTGGACTCACTGTTTGATTGGAGAATATCTGCCTTCTCATGGTATCTTCTTCACATGGTCTCTTGACTACGCAAATTTTCTCTTCTTGTTAAAATATTATCCAAATTAGAGACCAACTATTACGATTTCAGTTAGCCTTAGTCAATTCTTTCAAGCCTAAATTAAAATTAAGTAATGACTCTAACACAAAAATGAGGAAAGACACAATTCAGCTCCTAACGCTTCCTTTTTCTATAGATAATGCTAAACAAAACCTTTCTCCATGACTGGAGGAAGGATTATGTCAAGGAGATGGAAATATTCTGTGAATCTCAAAATTCCCTATCACTGACTTTCGTAAAAGTGTCCACTAACATCACAAATTCCCATGCCTTCACATTTACACATGCTAGTGTCCACCTACACAGTAGCTTCACAGTGAGTCTCAAAAATGACATAATTTTAACAAGTACCCCAAAGGAAAGGGATTTTTACAAAAAAAAAAAAAATGTTCCAAACTACAGTGAAGTAAAGAATGTGTAAAACCTAAAGGTAAAACCTAACCTGTGTTTGATCTTTTTTTATTACTTTCTGAGTCTCTGCTTCAATATACTTGACTGATCCAAGAAAAATACAATCTTGTTATAAGTGGTCTGTCATCATTCGATCAAATGTCAAGGCTTTGTGAAAACTTTCTTTCTCTAGGTATAAAAAACAGAAATCAATCTAAATATTTTTTTCCCAGAGATATTAGTTTTTCTTCCTGTATTTTCCTCTCAGGGAAGAATTCTGATTTCACAGATTTGCAGGTATATATATATATATATATATATATATATGTATGTATATATATGTATACATATAATTGTATGCATCTATGTACCTATGTATACATCTGTCTACCTACATATATAGTTTCTTGAACACAGTAAAAATCTCAAATATTATCTTTTCGCCACAACATTTCTGATAATCCACACATATAACCTAGTCTATCTTGCTCTTAATGATATTCTTTATGTCACTATTTTATTTGTATCATTTTTCTGAAAGGTGAAATAATCAGAAATACTTATTTTTCCCAGCAAAACAACAGTTAAACATGTAACATTTAAGCAATAATTTTCAAGAAATTCCAGAGAGCTGAATAAGTTAGTTGCATCTCCGAGGGGATTTAATTAAAATCCTGAACTTACCTTTAAAGCATAGAATGGGTTGTGGATATGGATACAAGACAAACTTGGTTAAGCCACCCCACTGAGCCAAAAATTCACTGGAGATCAGTGATCTTGAAGATTGGGAGCAGCTGGAAGTCATTTTGTTGGTAAGTTTAACTCAAGCACTACCCAACCTTTCCTCAGGTAAGTAACAGGAGGCTGCTGATGAACCTAGGACAGTAGCTAGCATCATCAGTGTCCAAAAATGTCATAGATTTCTCATGTTGTTCTTCTGTTATTATTACTTAGAAAAAGGTTTGTAAACAGGACAAATTTCTAAAGCAGAAATCTATATGTTATGATCTATGGAACGAAGTTAGGATATTACCTATTTTTGTAAATAAAGTACAATTCTAACCTCACCTCACCAGTTTGTATTATGGCTCTTGTTCATGTTACACCTGCAGAACTGTTGTAGTTATTAAGTTTAAGCCCTAAAATATTTACTATTTGATCTTTATAGGAAAATTCAACAGACACTCACCTAAATAAGCTCCCCCAAGCTATATAAATTATGCATATCAGTAGCAGTGGAATAAAAGAAGGTAGTCATTGACAAAGAAAATAAAAAGTTGATCTTCCCAGCTCTGTACTTTTATGAGCTGCAGGTGAAGAGCATGCCCCTCAACTTGTATGTTTCCTTTGCTAATAGGATTCAGCCCACACCTCTTTGTTCTGCAATCCAGAGATACTAGTTTTCCATCAGAAATAAGTTTGAATGACCCTAAAGCCCAGCTCGCTGCAGGATCAGCTTCAATATCCTGATTTTTGTGCAACCCGCCCGGGCTGCCTAGACTCCCAGGCGCCACCTACCCTGGGCTGGGTCATTCCACTGGGTCAATCCTCTGCTCCTGGCCCCAGTTCTAACAAAGGGGAACTGCTGACCTGAGTAATTCAGTTCAATTGCTGACAGGAATCCTATTATCGGAGTGCCATTTCCCATTGCAGTCTGGGGATGCAGGCACACAGCTGTGCATTCACGATTACAGTGGAGGTTGAGCAGACACGTCTAAGTGCCAATGAGATGGGGCGCTTGGGAAAGGAGACATGGTATCTGCATTCAGGAAGAGAATTGGAACACGGATTTTAATTAATTAGTTTATTTATTTTATTTTATTGGTTTCTGTTTTTTGTTCTGTTTTATTTGGCTTTCCTCATTTCTCTCTTCTGTCAATCACTAAGTATCATCTGTGCTCACTCACTCTGACCTGAAGGGAAGCTTCAGGCAGGGAACCAAATCTCTCTGAGCTTCTATCCAGAGCACAGCTGGATAGCACTCCAGCAATGAACTTTCCCAGGCTAAAATGATAAGACACTTTCCAGGAGTAAATTTATAAAACCCAAGACTATTCCACTCAAGAAGTAATACTGATTAAATAATGACCAGGCAACAGAAATTTTAAACTTAAAAATATATCACAGAACAGGAATTCTATGCTTCCATCCAAAAGAATGGCATTGCCCCATTTGTTAGTAAAGGGAAAGACTTGGAAAAAAAATTATATTAAGTGAATTAAGCCAGGCCCAAAGAAACATAGGTCCCATTGTTTTCCTTATTTGCAATAAATAGTATATATCTGAGACAAGCAGAAATGGTCAGATAAGTTGGTGTTAAGTGAAGTGCACCCCAAAATAAGGACTCAAATGTTTTTTTCTTTCTTGTGATTGTTTCTAACATATTTATAAGATAATTTCTTTGTTGCTTTGTATGTCCCTCCCCCACGGTATAACCCCTGTTTTCACTGTATTTAATGTTGGTATAATTTGTGGAGGGGAAGGGAAATAACAAATTGTTTAAATAGGGATAAAGGTGGACCCATTGCAAAAATGAGATGTACAAGATGTTATGTTGAAAATGAAGTTTATAATTTTGTGGGGGGTATGGGAAGGGATGGGAAGGGGAAACAAAGGAGGAGGCAACAATGCTTGATAAGAAATGCACTCATGACCTTGCCCATATAATTATAATCCCTCTTACGGTATTTTCACAATAAAAAGGAAAGACAAAAGGAAAGCATTTAGGATAGTATTGCTTTAGGAAAACAATCCTGGACCTATGAGCTTATCTATTAATAAACCAGCTCTTTTACCCCATGCACTAGTCCCTTTCAAGCATCAATTTCTTTTAAAAATATTTATTATTATTTTAAAGGTGATATGCAGAAGGTTAGAATCAGATAAAGAATAAATTTGTGAACAATGTAACCCTTTCCCCAGGGCTCGCTCTCTCCCTCTCAATTTTTCCTTTCTGTCTGCACCCACAGTTGTATAGTTCATTTTGAACATAGAGTCTAATCACTATTTCATTTGTTTACCTTTGGCCCACCATTTCTGTTCCCCCTTTTCCACCCAAAAACAGATAAATAAGACAAGAGAAAATGAAAACAAAAATAGCAACAAAGAGAGCAAAGCCATTTTGTTTCCATTTCCTAGAGCTCATTTTGATAAATATCATTTTATATGGTAAGATGCACATAGCTATTGTGCCTATGTGATCTTCTCCTAAAAATGTGGACATCCATTTCTAAATCACTGTGGTACCTAAGAGAATGCATGTCTTTCTGTTTTGCCCAAAAGCTGATATGGAGTTTATCAGCTGATCTAGAACAAGACCCTAGGCTTTGGGTCTGTGTCCCAGTTCAAATAGTATCACTTACATAGTAAGGTTAAATTGGTCAGTGTGAATGCTTCTTAATATTTCTATTTAAAGAATATGAGAATGCAGCAATGAACATGAGTAGATGAGTAAATCAAACAGATACAAGACATATCTATATCTATCTATCTATAGATATGTATATGTATATTTTGTCTATATAATCTCTATATGATTCATATATATAGGAGAATTATGGAAATTTGGTCACTTATCAGGAAGACTATTTTGTAATTTGAAGGGAATGGATTAACATAGAAAAAAGTAAATAAAGTGAAGTAAGTCAAATAGAGAGAAACTACATGTTTCTCGTCTATGTGGATTATACCTAAATTATGAACATAGATGAAAACTGGCCTTCGATTTTTCACTGGTACACTAAAACTGCTTTCTTCTCAAGAGCTTGTTTAGCTCCCAGCTGCTCCACTGACATTTACCCAAATTATCACAAACAAGGCTATACTAAAACTACCAGCACAACTATGTTTATTGCAGCATTATTCACCATAGCTAAAATATGGAATCAACCCAGATGCCTCTAAGTTGATGAATGGATCAAGAAAATTATATATATTATGCTTCAATCAGAAAGAATGACACTGCCCCATTTGTTAGGAAATGGGAAGACTTGGAAAAAGTCATATTAAGTGAAGTAAGCCAGACCCAAAGAAATATAGGTCTCATGGTTCCCTCATTTGAAATAATTAGTATGCCTAGGAAAATCCCATCAGATGAGCAGAACAGCTCAAAAGCTATATACATATGACCATATAAGATGATGCTAAGTCAAATGAACCCCAAAATATGTACACAGACGTCTTTCTTTGTTGTTGTTGTTTTTAATGTTCTATGTGATTTTTTTGCTTCTTTTGTATGTTCTTCCTCCTTTGTCACTGTATTTGATTTTGGTACCTTGCATCTTGCATATATATTTATCTAATTTGGTGAGGGGTAGGGAAATAACAAAGTTCTGAAACAAGGACACAGGATAACCCATTCTCACAATGATACTCACAAGACACTATGTTGGAAATGAACTTTACAACTTTGGGGGTGGGGGAGGAAAAGTGGGGGAGGTGAGGGAGGGAAAGGATAGTAAGAGAAAACAAGAGAGAGGTAGCAATGCTGGACAAGCAATGTACTCATTACCTAACTAACCTGTCTGCACAGCATCTTTACAAGAAAATAAATTTTTAAAAAGAAAACTAATATGAGGTTATATTCATATATACACAATTGACTAACGTATAATATATACAAGGAAGATTTCTAATGGTGTAACTCCTTTGACTACTAATTTACAGTTTAAATAGTAGAAAGCTAAATCACTCTTTGTCCAATAGGGAAGGGGTGCAGAGAGAAAGAGGAAGGATGGGTAGTCCAGTCAATGATATATGTGAAAATGGAGCCAGGTGATTTGAGGGAATTGGTAGGACTGGGACAGATAGAAGGGAAAATGATGGAAGGAGTGACACTGATCAAGATGCATAGTACTCATAAACTGGCATGCTGAAACAAAAACTCCTCTGTACAACTAGTTAAAGATAATTAAAAATAAAACAATAGACTAAAGCTATTTAGTGGGGGAAAATGTATGATGGTGAAGACAATGCTTATGATCCTATATTTCATGGTATAAAGGCAGTTACTTTTTAGTAACTCAAACTAATGAGTAGGTAGCTAAAGCAATGCTATGACAACCTATGCAAATTCCTCTAAGTCATTTCCTCAGGGCTTTCTTCTGTAGAAATAATATTAACGTTCTCACTTAACATTCCAGGGTTGAGTGCTAAAATAGGAGATGTATTTCCAACTTTGTGTTAGCTTTCTACCAAAAATTAAACCTGTTCTCTTCACCTATTTAAATTCTAAATGTACCCCAGAAATCAGATTTTCCATGCATCCAGAGGAAAGCCCATTTCTTATTTCCAGTTATGTGAATAATAATAAAGAGATTTTGAGAGAAAAACTCATGAGCTCTGGCATGATTAAAGCAAAACTATCTGAAGACTTCAAAACATATTCTACTAAGAGCTCAGACAAGTCAGAGTTCTGGAATAAGTTTGTTTCAAAATGTATGTTTCATATCATATCATATCACATATATGTACATATATATCAAAGAAAAATCAGAAATAGAGAGTATTATGTTTTTTAAGACTCCAAATTCTTGCTCAGGGGCTTTGATTTATGGTATTAATTAGATTGAATTCTGACTCTATAGTTCTTATATTTATGTTTTTATTTAATGGGAAGGTCCTAAAGTTTCTGGTTTCCCTTCGGTTAAATAATTTCCGTGACATAGCATAAAGAACACTAATATTACAATGTCAAGTCCACTGCTGGCTCTTGTCAACCTCAATTTTTGCTTTAACTGTGCACTAAGATATTTCACAATGTATTCTGCACGTATATTCATTTATGTTCTGTTCACCAATATGTGGAATATGTGCACATGAATTCCTGTTTAACCAGATAACATTGAATTGTGCTTTGTTATGCTTTGTTCAGAAGCATTGTGATATCTTGAAGGTGTTTTTCTGCCTCAGTGGATTCAGTAAATAACTAAATCTTTCTTTTGTAATGGGGTCTCTTACAAGATATTAGGCATTCATTTGACCATCATATCTCATTATCACAAACTAGAAAAGGAGGTTGTGGACATGGAAGGTTATATTTAAATATCTCCTAACCTAGGACACAATTATAAAATTTTACTTGTATAATTAAAACCGTAAAATGGATTTGATCTCATTGAAATAGTTCAACAGGTACTTGAGGGGCTCTTTGTAAACTGTAAGTCTGTCCTAATGCTATACTTGGTGATAATGATAAATATCCTCTCCAAATACTCTCTGGCAGAACTGAGTTTTTAAATTTAGACTTTCCCTTTCTATTAATAAAGACAGAGAGAGAGAGCTTGGGAAAATATTCACTAAGCCGAATATTTTCATCTTATCCTAATCAACATACATGTTTCTACCAGAGTATATTAACCCCTGTGTATTACATCGATAGGCCAGGGGATGTAATTGGTTAGAGCAGAAGTTCTTAAGCTTAACTATACACCAGAATTACCTGGAGAGCTTATTAAAAAAAGATTTCTGGACCTTACCCCAGGTTTATGATCCAATAGGCTATACTGAGACTTTGTATTTCTAACAAGTTCTCATACATGCTGAAACTGCTGGCCTAGAGACCACATTTTGAGAATATCAGCATTCTCAGAGGAAATGAAAATGTCTCGGTCCTGCAGGGTATATCTTTCACAACAAAGATTTTTTTAACCATCTCAAAACAACTAGGCTTTGTTTTCAGTAAGAGATTTCTTTTTCTTCTCTGTCAAATTCAGAGCCTTCCTCCAGACTCATTCTTTACACCTTTTTATTTTCCTTGTCTCTTGCTGAGCAGTCTCCAGTCTTTTGTCTTCATCTCTATGCGGTTGGTACTTAAGTCTCTATCTCTAATGCTTCTTTCTCCCTTGAGACCTAGACTCAGAATCTCACAAGTTCTTACTCAACAAGAATTTATGGAATGAATGAATAAATGAATATATAGATGGGCAAGTGGCTGTTCAATGCCCCCAGAGCAATAGAAGTAGATGCTTCCACAGCTGAAGTTGTTTTGGCTCTAAATCCTTGTTTCTAATCCAAATTAACTACAGAAATGCATTATAATTCTCTATGATATTTTATGGAAATCAGAAGATAAGACACGGGTACAAACAAAGCTGAGCTAAAATTATTGTCATTGTATAAGATACCCAGGAAACAAACATAACTATAACATTAAAAACTTGCCAGAGTGGGATGTGAATAGGTGGACATAACTTCTGATTTGTTACTATGCCTTGGCCTAACAATTGCCATGATCAGTTTAATTACCACTATTAGCTGCAGCACTACCTGCCTTCCAAATCTGCTCCTATTTTCAGAAGTCTTTACCAGTTTATATGAACTAGGAACACAGTTTTTGCCTGCAGTTCATGTGTCAAACCACTTTAAGTTTTGAATGCAATACATCCGGGATGGATTCCAAAACCTGCATCAAAATGTTCAGTTTACAATTCTCAATTTTCAAATGATGTTTCTACTACCTAGGATACTGAATAGCACAGCTCTGGAAAGTGCAGGGCAGCTGCATTCATTGCTATGGTGATCCTCTGAATTAGTTTCACCATGTCAGAATGGCACTAAAAACTTTACAGACAGAAAGCTAGGAATTAGATGCAAGATTATGCAGTCATTATATTCAATATACATATATAAAAACTGAACTATGTGACTTGAGAGTAGGGAGACATTTCACTTAATATAGTTTTTCCCAGTCTTTCCATTTCCTAACAAATGGGACGATGTTATTCTTTCTGATGGAGGCATAGAATTCCATTATATATATATTATAATATATATGCCACATTTTCTTGATCCATTCATCTACTGAGGGGCATCTGGGTTGGGTCCTTTTCTTAGCTATGGTAAATAATGCTGCAATAAACATAGTTGTGCTAGTAGCTTTAGTGTGGTCTTGTTTGTGATCATTTGGGTAAATGCCCAAAAGTGGGATTGCTGGGTCATAGGGGAGTTCTATGTGGAGTCTTTGGAGGAACCTCCATACTGCTTTCCAAAGTGGTTGAACAAGTTTACACTCCCACCAATAATGCAGTAGGATTCCCTTCTGGGCACATCCCCTCCAGCATTTGTTGTTATTAGAGTTCTTGATTATAGCCATTCTAATTGGGGTGAAAAATTATATTGAGTGAAGTAAGCCAGGCCCAAAGAATCATATGTCCCATTGTTTCCCTTATTTGCAATAACTAGTATATGTCTGGGACAAGCAGAAAAGGTCAAAAGCTATGTACATATGACCAGATAAGATGATCTTAAGCAAAATGAACCTCAAGTTAGGAATACAAGTGTTGTTTTTTTTTTCTTGCTTGCTATTGTTTCTAAGGTACCATGAGATTATTTGTTATATTGTATGTTCCTCCCCCACGGTATAACCCCTGTTTTCACTGTATTTGATGTTGGTGTAATTTGGGGAGGGGAAGAGAAAAAACAAAATGCTTAAATAGGGATATAGGTTGACCCATTTTAACAATAAGATGTACAAGCCACTATTGAACAACACACTTTACAATTTAGGTGGGGGCAGGGTGTGGAGTGTAATTGTAGAAATTGGAGTGAAGGGATAGTAGGGGAAAAATTAAGGAGGAGGCTTGATAAGAAATGTACTCATTACCTTGCTTATATAACTGTAACCCCTCTGTACAGTATTTTCACAATAAAAAATTCTTAAAGAATCAAGGAAAAATAAGGGTGACATTAATCAAGACAAATTGTACTCATAACCTGACTTATGGAATTGTAACATCTTGTTACAACTACTTAATTTAAAAGAAAAAGAATTAAATTCAACTTTTGGAATGGCAGAGCCAGGACCTCTGAGAACCCAACCTTTGACATCAACTTGAACACTTGGGGAAATAAAATGTCTAAACTTTTTTTTCAAATTCAGGAAACTAAGACTGGTCTTGCCGTAACACAAGGAGTGCTTAAGAACAGAATGAGCTTTGTGTTGGTTTATTTTCCAAGTTTCACCTCCTTCACCCTATTTCACAAGACTATTAAAAGCCAATATTATTGTTAATTGTCACAAGTAGGAGCCTCTGGAGAGCACACTTCTGATCTGGAGTCTACCAAATGCCTCATTTTTGAATAACTGCCATTATTTGCTTTATGTCAGCTCATTGCAATTCTAGTTCCATCCTCAAAGTATGTACGTATTTGACTTGACTTATAGTTTGATCTGTATAAACAGCCATAGGGTACTAAAGAAAAAATGATTAATGACTATCACTTAACATTGTAACATTACTAAGGTTAATTGATTGGTCAAAATTTAATAAGTGAATGAAATTGGGAAATAACCATCAGGAATTTTGCAAAACTTAAGCCTGTTTTCTCAGGGTTAAATGTTTTATATGACTTCACACTTGATTGGCTGGCTTTTGTGGCTAGCACTGTACATGAGCCAACCAGCATTTTGCTTGTTGTTTGGGAGATGGAGCCTTGCTGACTTGGAGTTTTGCCAGTCAGCTGCACACTTCAGTTGAGATTTCAGCCTCCTGACTAACTGGGATTACAGGTATAGGGTTTTACTTTCTGCCCAGTTATAACTGGAAACCATGATCCAGCTATTTTAGATTTCCCATTCTAGCATTGATAACAAGACCTGTTATTGTGTCCAGCTTCCTGCCATAAAAAAGGAATTGTGTGGACGTTTTTTCCTGAACTGTTCTGGAACTACGATCCTCCTTAATCTCAGTCTTTCATATAGCTTCAGATGACAGGCATTCATCACCTGCCCAGCTATGGGTTTGGGAGATATCTCCTAAACTATTCTGCCCAGTGTGTCCTTAAACCTGCTAACTTCAACCTACTGAGTAGCTCGGATTATAAGCATATAAGCCACCAGCACCAAGAAGCATAATGGCATTCTTTAAAAATGACAAATAACTATAGACATGTTTGCACCTAATAGCAAAGTACATCAAGAAAAAACTTAAAAAAACAAAAAGAACCACAAGAAAGGCAGATACTAATTAAAATCTGAACAATATATATTTAATAATGAATGTGGTTATCAGAATACAATTTTTAAAATATATGTTCTCTTGGCCAGGCTCTTAGTTACCAATATCATCGCCCTGGATGCTCTATCACATTTTGCGTTGATTCAGAAAGTCTGAATATCATTGCAGAAGAATACTATGTTTAAATTCTTGGGCCAGAGCTCTGCTTCTTTAAAAAGACCTTCTACTTGAAAATATCTTGCCTTCAGCTCTATAAATATATGGAACCTTTCTTTTCCAGAAGATTCCATGCTCTGTCCTTAGCAGAGCATGGCCAGAGTAGAGGGGAATGTGCTCTATCTGTCTCTAGATGTGTAAGGGCTGCTAAAATGAAATTCATATTGTATATGCACAATGTGGTTACACTCTGATTATGTGTGCATGTGTGTATGCATTTCTGTTCCCTTTCCTCCATCACCTAGGTCTGTGTGGTCTTGTAGAAAGATAATTGTTTTCAGAAAGATAGAAGCAACCTCCGTACCTATTACCAGAGGCATAGATAAAGAAAATGAAGTCAATCTAGAACATGTCATCTTTTTCTGTAGTCAGAAGCATGAAAATGTTTGTCTTTACTATGCATTCATAGATCTTTAAAATAGTATTTAGCCAAAAAGTTAATAAGCAAAATACATTATATAACTTATAAATATGTACATTAAATTTATATGTGCATTTTATATGAATGTAAGCATATTGAGGCATAAAGTAACTTATTGTAGGTAGCTATGACAATAAGTCATAGAGGAAGCTAAGGAATATTGTAAAGATGAAAAGAAAAGTGAATTAGAAGTCTTGCCTCTTAAGTCAATAAAATGAAGAGCATCATGGGTGCAACTATTGCTCATTAGTGATCCAAATTTGTGGGTACAGGAAACAGTTACTTTCACTGTGACTTATAACAATTACTAAAGAAGCCAGGAGAATGACATCATTAAAGACAGTTATGAGGTTTCATCCTGTAAGTTCTAAAGTAACTGCAGAAAGATTGGCACACTGTCAGTGATAAAGACAGAGTGAGTGTAGACAGTCTGAGTAAAAAAAGTCAATTATGGGCTGGAAAGGTGGCTCAGTAGTAGAGGGCTTACCTTGCATGCATGAGGCCCTTGGTTCGATTCCTCAGCACCACATAAGCAAAAAGAAAAAAGCCTGAAGTGGCGTTGTGGCTCAAGTGGTAGAGTGCTAGCCTTGAACTGAAGAGCTGAGAGACAGCACCCAGGCCAAGAGTTCAGGCCCCATGACCGGACCCCCACCCAAAAAAAAGTCAATTATGCTTTATTGCTAGGGTGCTGGTATAAGACCCAAAGGGAAATGAAAATACCATTTTATTATAAAACCATAAATTATACATAAACTGAGAATTTCAAATTTTCCAGATTTATTACTTCTGTGTTCTATTTATTGTCAAAGAGTAGGACAGTACTGGATGAGAAGCAAAGGTAGGAATGAAGATGTAGAAAAAACTGGGTTCAATACACAAGGGTCATAACCTGCTTTGGAGGATGCATCTATCTTGTGAATACTATGACTCTTTTAGACAACATATTCAGTGTCACTCTGCAGGTCTTCAGAATGGTAGATCCCTGACATTGTGATGTTTTAAATTTAGGATTGTCCTTTTCCTTCAAGTATTTGGAAACAGTGCTGGACAACTGCCTCTTCTCAAGTCTAAAGCACTAAGGCAGGATTGAAGGGATTATTCTAAATCCAGTCTCTCTTGTCTATCATGTGTCTATCATACCCACATTTAAAGACAGTGCTTCAATCACAAGAATTTATGGTTTGAAATGAGATGTACATGACACTGTGTTGAAAACGAACTTTACAACTTGGGCAGGGGAAGAAGAAGTGGTGGGAAGAGAAAGAACAGGAGAGGGAAAACAAAGGAGGGAATAACAATGCTGGATAGGAAATGTACTGATTAACTTACTAATGTAACTGCAAACCCTCTGTACAGTACCTTTACAATAATATGCATATATATAGAAGAATTTATGGATTGATAACTCTAAATCCAAGCCATACCTCCAACTCAAGTTGCTACTAAGACTTTCTTTCTCATTATGAAGAACCTTATTTATGCACAGTTGTTTAGAAGATATATTTTGCCATTGTCCTGCCTTAACTGATAGTATATTAGAGTATATGGCCACCTCAAAAGCAAAACTCCTGTGTTGAGGAAAAGTTACAAAGCTCTTTGGTTGTTATAAATGTTGGTCCATAGTCAAAACATGGACAGGATAGCATTGCTGCTGCTATGTAGTTTAGCTTTTCACACCAACATATACATTGATTTTTCTGTCCTCCCAAGTCAAGTATGCATTGTTTTGTTTTGTTTTGCTTTTCACTCACCAGGCCAACACCAGTAGTCTTGAACTTAATGAAATTTTTCCCTGCTGTCTTTCATCATAGTTATTTTTGGGTCTTACATTATGAGGCTTTTTACAATCCAAATGAATTTTATGCTCATACAATTCCAAAGAAAGATAAGAGATACTGTAACAAGACTTGCCAAATTGAACTATTTAAAATTTGACTCTAGTGTTGTGCAATGTAGTTTATGAGCTCAGTGGAGACACCAGTTCTATGCTGTTAACTGTGCTGATCAGGGTAGACAGACTTCTAAGATAAAACCTCATGTACTTTCTCCTTTGATTCTATAACCTGAACTATATTTCTTTATCTCAAACTTTGGCTTTGTACAAACAACTTTATGGAGATACCATATATATCATATTCATTTAAGTTACAAGATAAAAATAGTGCAGATAATCTTGTGCTCTGGCTTACTGTAAACTAAAACCCTCATATAGAACAAATATTTGGACATTTATCATCTTTTCTTTCTTACTTTTTTCTCTCTTCTTTCTGTCCTTCCTTCTTTCCTTCCTTCATCTTTTCCCTTGTTTTCCTTTTATTTATCTTCCTTTCTATTTTATCCCTCACCATCCTCAGTATTTTCTCTCTTTTCCTCCACCTCTCTGTTTTTACAACTCATCAACTTATTACATAACCCATAGCGGAGTCAGTATCCCAATAGGCCTGTTCCTTGATTCAAGTAATCTTCAGTATGTTTACTTAGTTTTGTAGTCAATACCTCTTATCTCTGAGATGTGATTGCATTTTAGGTATTTCCAGTAAGAGTGTTCAAATAAAAGTTGAAAACAACCCCTGTGGAGACAGACATTCATCAATGTACCACTATAGGAAAATCTGGCCCCAAAGAGACAGAGCTCAGAGCTGTTTATGGCAAAATCTATTCTATTGCCCAATAGACTGTAGAATGGATCCTGCCAAAGTCTTCTAGATGACCTACTTCATAATAAGCACACTGTAAACCAGTTAGAGAACTATTTAGCTGCCAGTGAGACATCTGAGAAGTTTCATACAGATAGAAAAACTGTTAACATGTCACATGTGAAGATCAAAAGGGAAAGAGTAACAGGTTATAACTTTTTTATAATTGGTTTCTTCAGGACAATAAAATATGGTTGGAATGAGGAAAATTTTCAGATTTAATTAAAATTTGTAGCCAATTGACCTCAAGTTAATCAAAAAGGAGATTATCCTATGTGAGCTTCCCTTAATCAAGCCCCTTTTCAAAGAAATTTAGAAGAGAATCAAAACAGCCTTTTCTCTTTCCTTCTCTCTGTTTATCTCTCTCTTTCTCTTTCATTGGCTTTAAAGTTCTATGAGTCTACACCCACAAAAAAATGAATTCTATCAACTGCCTAAGAGATGACGTCAAATTAGATGATAGAGCAGCCCTGTGTAATACAGTCTCAAACAATTTTTTTTGGTTCCTGAGTAAAGTATTCAATTATTATGAGCTCAGTCTCCTGACCCACCAAAATGGTATGGTAATAAACAGGTGTTACTTTAAATAGTTTATCTGGGGTAATTTGTTTTATGGTCAAAAAATATGAAAGTATTAGTCAACCATCTTTTGCCTAAGATAGTTAATAGATAGAAAGATACCAGAAATCCTATCTCAAAGGATAGGTATATTTAAAAGAAGAACCATCCATGACATTGATAAATCATTATAAAATAAGATCTGTAACTGTGTCACCATTTTAAAAGAGAAAAATACCCAACGACATAGTGTGTCTCAACTGTAAGAGGAGAAGATGAGTGCCAATGCGAACTGACAAGAGCCTTCCAAGAAAGGTCACTGCTGCTGCACAAAGTCTAAAGGCCCTAGCTATCATTTCCCAGTCTGAAAGTATCATACCATCCACAGCTGTCAGCTTGAACAGCAGGAATGGTCTGGAGTTCAGAGAAACACTCAAACTCACAAGACACCAAAATACAGATATTGTGAGATTACAACTGAGCTTTTATAGCAATTCTACATGACTCAAAAATATAACTTCTGATGTCTACATATCTTTCTGTCTTAAGGATCTAGAAAACTTGAGAGAGGGAAAAATAATAGTAATTATGGACCACATCACTCTTGGAAGATATAAATTCAGGGATTATTTTTAAACTTTTCTGTATTGCTAATGATGCACCTGTCCAAAGACACTGTGCTAGACTGCAAGAGAACTAGATACAATCAATATCAGCTCTTGGTTATCAACAGCCTCGTTAACATTTGAAGTGTTTGTCCATTGTACAGTCACTTAGGCCAGGGTCTCATTAATTATAAAATGCTGTGCTTCCTTAAAATCATTGAGTTAATGTTGTACAAAAGATGTGCCAAGAGACAAACCTTTATACCAGAGGAAATACTATATGTGAGCCTTTCTGTCTCCCATTTCAGAGGAGACATTAAGCTCAATGCTTAAATGATTTCTATGGAACCACCATTGTACTCCACACTTCAGCACATCTTTTCACTGCTGCTTATGCTTCACATGTACATGCTGGCTCAGCTTTCTTTTTCCACTCATAATTTCAACGAGTTAAGTGGTATGATCTGCAAAGCGCATCTTCATTTTCAGGTCTTTCTCTTCTCTCATTTCATATTACTTGGCCTACATATAGTGTCTTATATATTTAGTTAATCCCTGGACCTATATTTATCCTAATGAATATAGGCCTGCCCTCCAGCCTTCACAGGTAAAGAGGGAAAAACTAGAATAGGAATTGTGATGCATGACTGTGTTACAAATGTCTTCTAAATGGAGATTACATTAGTATGGATGAAAACTCGCAACTTCTTTGGAAAATGGTCTAATACTGGAGATGGCTGGAGGATGGGGGAAAGCTTTGTAGTTATTTCACATCAGTTTCATTCTATAGCCACAAGTTGTGAGTAGCATGTAATATGGATTCTATCTATTGGTAAGACAATACTACCTTTTATCCACATTCTGAGGTCTAGTTTGTGGCTAATACCAGGAACTGAGATAAGTCATAGATGTCTTTAGTTGTTCTCACCAGGCACAACCTCACACATATGTATACATACATACTGCAAACCCATATAATGCACATACCTCAAATGCACTTTGAGCTTTGTCTGTACCTTCTAGCCTGTCATTGTAAGGACTGATTTTCTAACTCAGAGCTAATCATCCTGTAGTCAGAACAGTATTCCTGTTTCATAGCCCCATCTTGATGGCCTGGTTCTGAGAATATCTCAAGTCCTGTTTCATCAAGGTTACTCTATACAGGCCTTCAAATTTTAAATTAGTCACTTTTTTTGTATTCCATTGTGGCCCTGGAACCTATGACTTTAAATGTGATGAAGGAATTTTTCCATTGAGATGGTGACCACAAAGATTTCCTTTAAAGAGAGAAAACTTAACTGTGGAAGGGTGAGAAAGTTAAAGTGGAAAAACATTTATTCTGAAAGACTGGCATGAAAAAGAAAGAGAATTAGGATGAAACCTCTAAGGTAAAGTCATTGTGATCATTACTGGCCAAAAGCTCTTCAAGCATACTTTATTTCATACTTATAATCAAACTTTGAATGTGTGATACTAATGACATTTTGTAGTGAGGGAGCTAAGACCAAGAACTATCATGTGTCTTAAGTCTTTCAGCTAACGACAGACAGAACCATGTGGTCCATATTTGCCCTTAATCTCATTCCACAGTGTCTGGTCAACACTAACCTATTTTCTGGTTCTCTAAGTCTGACTCTTAACTCTCACATTGGTTTGAAATTCTTCAGCATTGTCTTTCAGGACTGGCTTATTTCTCTAAAGTTAAGGTTGTCCAGGTTTATCAATATTGTCAAAATAATAGTATTTCCTTCTTCCTCAAAGAAATTTCATTGTGTCTACATACCAGCATTTCTTTATACATCCACCCTTTAATAAAAGTGAAGCCTCATTTGATAGAGGTAATGAAGTGATACCTCATTTAATTTGCATTCTCATAATGAAAATTATTGTTAAACATTTTTTGTGTGTAGCTGCTTGTCATTTGGATGTCTTCTTTGGAGAAAAGTCTGTTTAGATCTTTTACCCATTTGTTTTTCCATCAGACTACTTATTTCTTACTATTGAGTTGAATTCACTACACATATCTAGGTCTTGACCCCATATCAGATGCACGGTTCGCAAGTATCACTTCTCTTCAGTAGGTTTTCTTTTTACACTGTTCATTGTTTGCTTTTCTATGCAGAGGCTTTTTAGTTGACCTGACCTAATTTGTCCACTTCTCCAGAGCCAAGAGTAGAAGTGACACTTGTGTCTTTCCATTGCTTATAAAATTAACAACCAGTATAACTCAGTTTTGCTTAGAATATAGAAAGGAAAACAAGATAATGTGATTAATCTAAGTGCTGCTATATATGGAGAGTAAGTAATCCCTTTCTCATCCCTATATTTTGTGTATAATAAAACTGATAGCAGCCAGGTAAGTGTTTTATATCACTGAGTTTCAAACGAATGTGGTATTAATCATTAATAAATTCAACTTTCTAGGAATAGTCTTAGAATTAAGAATAAACTTAAGAAGTTTGCTTGACTTAGGGAGTATGGAAAAATTGGAATGAGGTAAATACAGCAGGATTAATGGAACAAAAAGGACTTTTTTTTGTCAGTCATGAAGCTTGAACTCAAGGCCTGTGCACTGTTCCTGAGCTTTTCACTCAAGGCTAGTGCTCCACCATTTTGAACTATAGCTCTACTTCCAGTATTCTTTTTTCTTTTTTTTTTGCTTATGTGGTGCTGAGGAATAGAACCCAGGGCCTCATGAATGCAAGGCAAGTGCTCTACCACTGAGCCACCTTCCCAGCCCCAAAAAGGACTTTTTCATAACTGTTGCTGAAACACAAATGCAGTGAGTAACCACAAGCATACAGCTACACTGATTAAAAAATATATGCCATATCTCCTATAGGTCTAAAAGATTCTAGAAAATCTACAAATTTCTGAACTATAGAAAATAGTTTAACTACACTGTGGTGCAAAAATTGTCCTAAGTTCTCCACAACTGTTTCGATCAAGTGACAGATTTTGAATCTTCTCAGGTTTTACCAATTCTTTAGCTGATTAGATATGTTGAAAATGACACATTGGAAATATTGAAGCCAGAGCCAACAGGTATTTTTCTTGTTCTTGTCCTCTTGGGATATTCTGATTCCAGGCAGAGCTGGTTGGTTATCTTGAGGATGAAGAGGCCATTTGACAAAGATATTTGAATGTAAATTAGCAACAATCATCAAGAGTTGAGTGAAGCCATTTTGTCCCTTCCAATCCAGTCTGGCTACTTAATCACTATTCCACATGAGTGTCTATAGACAAAATAAGGTTATGGGAAACACAATTTTTATTTCTTTACACCATCAGATCTGGGGCCGTTTGTTACATAAAAATAGATAACAGATACAAGTCACTTCTATCATCATTTCTAAAACTGATGTGACCTGAAGTATCTCTTTTATTAAACACCCATTAAACATTTCAAACAGCTTAGTTCTGAATATGAGGAGACAGGAATTTTCGTTTTTCTGTCACATAATTTAATTAGTATTCTAAGAAATATCATTTGGGGAAATAAGATGATAGTTGGCCTCTGATTAAAGAAATTCTTCCCAGAAGATGTTCCTAGTATCCTGCTATGCTCAAACATATGCCTGTTGTGTGGAAGACAGATTTTAAAGTGTTTCCCCTTCCCACTGGAGAATCAAATGTGGCTCTGATCATCAAATCAATTTACAAGTCTATTTGCTCTTATTTTTTGCAAGTAAAATCTTCAGAATCTTAATCATTAATTATCCATCTGACAATTAGTGGAGGTATGTTTATCAGTCTTTTGAGTTAATGTTGAGTTATAATTTATTTTCTTCTGTGTTTTCAAACCTCAATCCTATATTATTTATCAGAAAAATTGAATAACTGTCTCATCACTGAAAATAAATACTACAAGTAAAGCACTAAAAGCCACAGGCAGCTATTAATAAGACACTTGAGTCAACAACTCTGCTAGATCATCTTAGCCTTGTTCTGATTTGTATTTCATTACATGCAATACCTAAATATACACATGTTCTGAACTTCCCTATCTTCTTCCTTTTTCTTTACACCAAAACCAAGGATGTATACTTTCTTTTCTTTTGATCTCTTTATGGTGTTTGTTTTTCTCCAGTAAAGGTAGTGTCTCTAAGTTAAATGCACTTTTATTCTAAAAGAATAATTTTGTATTCTGTTCCAAATCTAAATTCTCATTTCAAAACCTTACTCAATTTTATTTAACTTTCCCAAACACAAGGCTTCTCTTGTTGACAGTGAATTTGAATTTAGCATGTTAATATCTTTGTAGCACAACTGGTGTTCAGTATCAGCAGAACATGTGTTTATCTAAATAACTCAGTTTGATGGAACATTGGGCAAAACCCTATGTTACAAAATGTCATTTCCCACTGATATATCAATCATTATGTACGTGTTCATTTGGGTTTAATAGTTTTTAACTTTAAGGCTAATATAGAAATTCTCTTACTTCTGTAAAGGATTCACTCTTGTCAGCAGTCATCAGGACTAAAAGTTAAGGATATATTTGACAAATTTTCTTGAGAACAGAAGCATAGAGGAAGAAGACATGGATAGAAATAAGAGGAAATTTTGTGCATGAATATCCAGGGAAATGTTTTTGTCAGCTTAATTCCTTCATACCAGCTCAGTGTTTCTTATTTACAAGACACTGAAAATGCCAAGCCAATTTCTTCCAAAAGCATGAATTTCTACAGGAACATCCCCATAATTCTAAAGTAAATGATCTCAGACACACAGTAAATATATTAAGATAAAATGAAATACAGCTTACATATGAGATATTGATGATGACATATGTATAAAACTCTGCCCCAGCCCACCTCTCCACACCATGTATCTTCATCACCAGAAAGCTTATGCTGGTAATATATTGTAGAATCTTCACAGTCAACATCAAAATATAGTTGACTACTTTGGAAAATACGAAAAAAAATGAAGGAGTACTTAAAGAAAATGAATCTGTGGTTGAAAAACATTTACAAGTATGGTTTGGTGTTTAGGGAAGATGAAAGTGATGTTTGGTACTAAATGTCTAAATAAACATAGGATGCACTTCCTTCTAGAGACTGAAATTCTCATTTCCCTCTAGGAGACTAGGAATTAAACATTACCAAGATTAGAGGTAAATATTTCCAATTAACATTTACATTTAGATTTAAATGGAAAAAGGCAAGGGCATGTTCTTTTTCCTCAAAAGATTGTAGCTTGATGTTGCTATGAACAGTGAGACACATTGAGCGTGGATAGCTCATGCCTGTAATCCTAACTACTTAGGAGGCTGAGATCTGAGGATCATGGTTCAAAACCAGCCCAAGTTAGAAAGTCTGTGAGACTCTTACATACGGTTAACCATGAAAAGCCTTAAGTAGAGCTGTGGCTTAAGTAGTAGAGTGCGAGAACTGAGCCAAGCCCCAAGACAGGCAAAAAGGAAACAAAAGAAAGAAAAACAAAAAGTGAGACAATATTAGAAATGGTTTTTAAATGCTCTGAAAATAGTGCTAAGGGTTTACAAGTGAACTGAATGAGCAAGAGCTTCCAGAGAGGTCCATGAACCACTTATGAGGATAAAGTGGTTCACAGTAAATTTGCCTTTATAAATGGTTGGTTTTACTTTCCCTTCAACTCACCCTTTGTACCTGTTAGGCACTGTTTTGGTAAGCTCAATTATTAATTATTTTATAAATTTCATCTCATCTCAAGGATGAAAGCCCCTTGATGTGAAAAATTTAGGTTTTCAAGGTATGTATGAAGGTTGTATTTGACCTAAGAGTAACCCTGCTTTATGAACCCAGCATTAGTTGGTATGAGCCTAAGTCCATACATACCTCTTGACCCTGGACCCACCGTTTAAAATCTCAGTATAGTTTCTTCTTCAAAAATAAACAGTACAGAAAATTATCTGAATTCATCAGGATGTTCTGAAGGTTAAATAAGCATTAAAATTAAATTGTTGTTGTAAATAATTTCCAGGATGTAGGGTTTTGCTAAAATACATGATTCATAGAAGTTACCAATTAAAAGAATAATGGGCGGCCCCTATGCCCCCCCAAAAAAATCATTCAGTATAATGTGTATATACACACTGACCATATTATATTGAATAACTAAAAATAGTAATTAAGATTGTTGATACACATATATTGTCTTTTTTGATATCTTATTTTTAAATTTAATTTTATTGTCAAGGTGATAAACAGGAGGTTACACTTACATATATAAGGCAGTGAGTAAATTTCTTGTCAAACTTGTTATCCCCTCCCTCATTTTTCTCCCACTTTCCCTCCTCCCCAATCCCACCCCCTGAAGTTGTACTATTTATTTCCAACATATTGTCTTATGAGTGTCACTGTTGCATTGTTTCACTCTTTGTCCTTTGTCTCACCATTTTGCTGTTCCTCTTCCCTTCGCTAATTCAGATAAATTTATATATAATACCCAGGAAATCAAATACAGTGACAACAGGGGTAAACCACAGGGGGAAAAAAAACACAAAAGAAAAAAGAAATCACATAGTATATTTGAAAACAACAACAGAGAAAACCCTCTTGTTTTCCTATCTTGGAGTTCATTTCAGTTAGCATCATCTTATATGGTCTTATGTGCATAGCTATTATGCTCATCTGCTAGAACTACCCTAGACATATATTAATTATTAAAAATGAGGGAAAACAGAGGATCTATGTTTCTTTGGGTCTGACTTACTTCACTTACTATGATGTTTACAAGTCTTTCCATTTCCTTACAAATGGGGCAATGTTATCAATAAAACTATTCATTAACATCTGGGTTATTTCTATAATTAAGCATACCAAGTTCAGAAGCCATCTGATCTTTGAATCATCTCCAGCCATCATGCTTGTGAGGAATCAGAAAGCACACCAAGGCCATAACAGATATGCTCTCTATCCCAATCTAGACCTGGACTCACTCCATGACTATGTCTCTGATTCTGTCTAGCTTGTGTTACTTGAATAACTTATTGTACTATCAAAGTCTAATTTCCTATTTCAAAGAATTATTTTCAAGAATAGGTTCTATACATAAGAACTTATTTATTTCATAAGTATTTCAGTAATACGGGAATGCTGTTTCAAATAGGTAAAGACTGGTTTTAGTCAATAATATCAATCGCTGATTATAATACACAAAATGTTAATAACTGTAAATACAGGGGAACTTTAAAGGTGGAAATGAGAAATTTCACCAGAATTTACTTTCATCCCTCTCATTTTTTCATTAACCCAAAATTGCTTAAAAATCTATTTTCATTTTTCAACAATCAAAAATAATAAGGTATAGATAAGATTTTAAGGTTAGGTAATAAATTAATGTTTTACATATTAACACATCCGAATCCTTGGGAGTTGTTTCTTCTGGCAGAAAGAAATCCTTTTCATCTGTGACAGAAATGTTTAACACAAAACGTCAAGATGTCAGGAATTTAATCAAATAGTAATTAGCCAAAACATGGTTATATGATCTAACACTTGGCTTTATTTATTTTAGTTTAGCATTCATTTTCTTAATATTTTTATGATTACTATTATTATTCTGACCTGACCTCTTGACTTTTCTGTACTTAGTATGTTGCAGTTTCAACGTAGATATCTAACTTGGGTTACCCAGCTTCATTCAAATTCTCACATGTCCCAAGCTGAGTTATATAAAGTGACTCCCTTGTTGGTTTATGCTCTTGATATTAGCAACATAGGAATTGTCCTCCAATTCTGACTCTCTGCTGGCCTCGCACTGAGAATAAGATTGGATTCTGGGTCCTGGGAAATTTCTCAATGACTGAAAAGAGGGAAAGAAACAATTTCAAGTAAATTTAGAGTACCACCCTACTAAATTTCTTTCTTTCCCTGCTTCTACAGTCATCACTATTACTCTTGCTCAAAATCAGGAGCTCAATGTCTAAACCAAATATAGCTGAATCTATAATCAGTGGATCATCGTGATAAAATCTAAGTATAAAATATTGTCTTAGTGAAAGCTTTCTACAAACATAAAAATAAAGGGGAGTGAGAATGTTGAAGGGGGAGACACTGATCAAGATGCATTGTATCCATAAACTGCTTTGTTAAGTGGCGCTTCCTTTGTATAGCTGAAGATTAGAACGCATTTTAAGATGCAAACTCAATATTGAATATTTACAAGAAGACCAAACAGCCATGATAGAAACAACTAAAGGCAACATTACTTGTCTGAAAACAAAAGAAATCTGGGTTCCTTCCAGCACTACTGACAAACTAGTACAATGTAGAAATTAAAGGAGACACAATGAGAACACAATGAGACACATCCTGATCTTATTGCCTGACTTCCCTAAGGAGGGTAAATTGGGTCTGTTTTACACATGCATATGTCTGTGAAATTATTCTTAGATGCAGTCACAACCAAAACTGAGATATAACTAAATATTATGATGGAAAAATAAACTCAATTTTTTCCTAGTTGATGAGAGCCATGGAACAATAGCAACTTAGAAAAGAAAAAGAGGACATAGTAGAGCTATTAGAGGCTTATAGAAGAGCTGAGTATAACATGCCCGAATAGTTTGTGAATAAAAATGTATTCTTCAGATTCTATACTATAAAGAGGCCATGAAATATAGTATCTATTAATGGATGTTGACTTTCTTTTCCACTGAAGCTATGGGAAGAGCTCTACAAATCAGATTGGGTACATAGTTACATAGGATTTACAATATTCTAGCATTGATAAAGTAACAAGTAAAGCTTGTGCTTTTGATGCCAGAGGAGCATGTGTTTTCTACATTTCTATCCCGTAATAACATTGGGTTTCCAACTTAGACTCTAACCTAGGTGTTAAATTCTTGCTAGAGCAGCAGTTCTACACCAACAGTATTTAACTCTCAGGACTCATTTGGCAATATGCAAACACAACTGTCATAATCAAAGAGGGGTCAGCTACTGATACATACTTTGAAGAGGCCAAATGTCTACTGAATATCCGACAGTGAACAAAATAGTGCCCCCCAAAAAGTTCTTATCTGGCCTTAAATGTATATAATGTCAAGACTGACAAAACTATGTCTGAGCCAGGTTTCAGTGGCTCATGCTTGTAATCCTAGCTACAGGAAACTCTACAAGACTCTTATCTCCTAAAAACTAGTAAAAGAAAAAAATCCAGAAGTGGCATTGTGGCTCAAATGGTAGAGCACTTGCTTTGAGCAAAAGAAGCTCAGAGACAGTACCGGGCCCAGAGTTCAAGCCCCAGTATCTGAAAAAAAAAAAAAAAAAAACTAAAGAAAATTATATCAGTGTGACAATTATATGATCCTCCAGTCTCAACACATTGGCTGGCATTGAGCCAAGAAAATGGAGCAGATAGCCCATACTTAGACCTCAGAGAAAATGGGAGAAGGGGGAAGAGTATCAATGTTTAGAGAGGGAAACCCAAGTTTATGTGTGTTTTGAAAAGAAACTTAACTTCTGCAAGATACCAGGTAGATGATAGATAAGATAGATAATAGAACGATCAGAACGATCGATAATACATTATGATACAAAAGTAACATCCCAAAACAATAAGGAAATGAATATGACATGGAAAATGAAGAAAATTACAGAATTTAGCAATACAAGAAGACAGAAGTTCACCTAGATGATCAGTGATTTTTTTTTTAATGAAGAGAGAAGTTAGAATGAAGAGTCTGAGGCCTGAGTGACTCCAGCTAGCTGTCATCTTCTGAGGTATGAGTTATGCAGCTGACCATGAGCCCGGCCTGGGAATGAACAGAAGAAGCAATTCCTGGGCAACTAGGAACATAAACAATCCTTTTAAACAATCCTTGAGAAAATCGTGGGCAGGCAGGTGCTGGAGGGCACCATGACCCTGCAGTCAGGCCACAGGTGGTGTTTGTTTGAGAAAGGAACCCTGCAGTTTAGCATGTTTCTCCTTGAGACCCCTGTGGTGCAAGCCAACCAGTTTAAAGTATGTTAGCCCTAACAACCTGTTTCTGATCCTTTCCTGCTTTGTAGTGCACCAATTATGTTAAAGTCCCTGCCCTCCCTAAAAAGTGTATAAAAAGTACTATATCCCTGGGCTAGGGGCCTCTCAGTGTCTTGGGCTGCTACCATGTATGCAGGGGACCAAGCTCGAGCTTGCAATAAAGACTACTGTGCTTTTACATTGGTGATGGTCTCTGGTGGTCTTTTGGGTAAGGATTTCCGAATTCGGCTTTACAAGAGTAAACACTGCACTTTGCTATGTATATATATGACTCCATTCCCTTAGGCTTCCACAGTTGTTACTATGGGAGATTAAATATGATGGCAATTTATTTCCATCTTTTTCCTTTAAGAGTTGGGATCCATATCATCCTCACTTCCAATGGGTATGACTTTGTGATTGATTAATAAGATATTGATTCTCAGAGCCAGATTGAAGGGACTGAAACTTCTATTTCCTGCTTCTTGGACCTCTTTTGGGGGGAGAGGGAGAGAATTGAGATACTCAGGTCAAATTCCAGTATGCCCTGGGAATGTCAAACTGGAAAAGACACTTCAGGAAATGTGGAAAACAATAACAGAGGCACCAAACTTTTTGCTCACTTCTACCCAAATGTCAGACAGGTGAGTGTAATTGCCATGGGCCTTTCAGATCAGCCAGCTGGTAACTGTAGTGACCTTGTAACTCCACGTGAAAAAAATTGTCAGTTGATTTATATGTAAACTCTAGTCTAAAAACTGTATGATAAAAATTGTTTAAATCATGACATTTTGAAATATATATTACATTATGTTTTAGAGATATTACATTTTGGAGTATATATTATTAATCACCATATAATATTCTCTTATGAGCACTGATAACTATCATTTTAAAGTACCCTTACCTAGATAGTGGTATAGAGGAAAAGATAAAGACAGATATAAAAATCAAATAGACTCTGCCTGAGCATGACAGATTCTTACACTGAGGATGAAAACAGGTAAACGTTTCACTTTATAGACAGTTTATTTCAATTGATATTATCTTTAGATTAAAGAATTACAGTGCAGTTTATTGAAAAGGGAATGGCTTTCAACCTATAGATAATTTTTTTTTAAATTACCAGAATTAACTTCCCACCAGGTATGGCAAACAATGCCAGCATTAGTCACATTTGGATTCGAATTATTTTCTCTTATACTGACTCAGTTAGAAAGTTGTTAATTATGAAGACATTCATTCATTATCCTTTCCTTCTTAATTCTGTCTTTTCTACCTATAAAAATTCTCCAAATCTTTATCTTGGCAAAAAAATGAAAAAATAATTAAAAACAAACTTATTTTATGCTTTCCTATGCTTAACATTACTTTAAAGAAAAATGAAATGTTTCTCTAGTTTTCTAGTTTAGATTAAAACGTTGATATTATATTCCAGGAGGTTGAGATAGTGATGATGAATTTCAGGCTTTGGAAAGAAGAGAAGAGAGAGACACAAGGAGAGAGAGAGAGGGAGAGGAAGAAGGAAAAGGAAACAGAGAGGGGGAGGAAGAGACTGGGGGGGAGGAAGAGAGAGGAGGGAAGGAGAGAAAGTGAGCAAAAACCAATGGTAGATGATAGGAGGTAAGCCACTGAGAAAGCCAGAGAGTTATGTCCATGAATTTGCCTAATGATAGCAATTGATTTTCATTTTGCTAGTCCTTGGAATTGCATATTTATTCAACATATTCTGATTTTATGTCCTTTACTTAGAATCATATTCTGCTTGAATTTTCCCTAGGAAAAATATTCTCATGTTCTGAGTTTTGCTTTATACTATCTGATATTCCAATGATTTTTTTTTCCTTCTGGAAAAATATTGTCTAAGTTTGAAACCTGTTACTGAGCTGACCAGTACACTGTGGAACATATTTATGACTTTTCATTTTCTTGACAACAAAACATCCTTCAATAAATTTCTAAATCGCATGAGTCATTTCTAAATTTAACATTGTTAAACATAATAAGCTATGGTATACATCCATATTCCGTTATGTTGTCCATCGTAGTATACATAGGAATCTGAAAGATGTCCAAATTAGTAGGATGTTATTCTGATGGGTGTTTCTGGAGTCCAGGTGTTGGACTGGGAAGGTACTAGAAACAAAACTCAAACTTCAGATACTCAATCCTGGATACTCAAGATCTGGCTGGTATAGTAGAAGGGTAAATATTCCTGGTTATCACCCATAACTTTCAAGTGACCCAAAAGATTGAGACAAATAGAATTAGAAATCACTGTATCATACATATATTTAATACAACCAAACATGCTCATTTTTGAGAGAGCTAGTAGGTCACTGGGACTTAGTGTAGACTGTTGGCACATATTGAAAGTCCCCAGAAAACATACTTTAACCATTAGGTAGGTTTGGAACCAAGGATGGCCTTCAATCCTGATCCTCTCACATCAGCTTTCCATGTTCTGGAACTATGGGTCTTCATCACTATACCCAGCTTGGCTTCAATATTTGTAAAGATTAGAAATTTACTCAAGTGTCTGATTTCCTGGCTTTTGATCTGTGATAAAGATGCTGTACAGAGGGGTTACAGTTACATGAGCTAGGCAATGAGTACATTTCTTGTTTAGCATTGTTACTCTCTCCCTTGTTGTTCTCCTGTATCCCTTCCTTCCCCACCTCCTTCACTCCTCCCCCACCCCACCCTTGGAAGTTTTAGAGTCCATTTCCAATATGCTGCCTTTTGGGTATGATTGTTGCAATGGGTATCCTTGTTTCAGCTTTTGTCTTTCTAAATGAACATCAAGAAATCATCATTTCCTGGGTGTAAGTGTCTCACAACTGTATTAGTAGCTACTCAGAGGCTGAGATCTGATGATCATGGTTCCAAGTCCTGCTTGAGCAGGAAAGTCTGTGAGACTCAAGAGATTATCTCCAACTAATCACACACACACCAAAAAAATCCTGGAAATGAAGCAGTGGCTCAGGTGGTTTAGAGCTAGCTAGCCTTTAGCACAAAAGGCCAGAGACACACCCATGCCCTGAGTCCCAGCCCCAGGGTGGAGGAGGAAAAGGGGGGAGGGGAGAGAAAGAGGGGGAGGAACAGGGAGAGGAGGCAGTGGCAACAGCAGCCAGGTAACCTTGCCTGGCCAGTAATCCTAGCTATTCCGGAGGCTGAGATCTTAGGATCAAGATTCAAAGCCAGCCCAGGCAAGGCAAGAAAGTCCCTAAGACTCTCATCTCCTGTTATCTGCCAGAAATCTGGAAGTGGTGCTGTAGCTCAAGTGCTAGAGTGCTCACCTGAAGAGCTCAGAGATAGCAGGCAGGCCCAGAGGTCAAGCCCCACGACAGACAAAAAAGAAAAGGAAAAGAAAATTGAAATGATATTAAGCAGTTAAAATCAAACAGAATAATCCAATATCCACTGAAACTTAACTTGTAAAGCTCATGCATTTGACACAATTTTTCAAAACCCAAAGGAAAAGGATTTCTTTTTGTAGTGCTAGTACTGGGTCTCAAACTCAAACAGAGCCTCTGCTCCTGCTTGGCGTTGACCCTCAAGGCTGGTGATCCAACATTTGAGCCACAGCTCTACTCTGCTTTTTGGGTGTTTAAATGGAAATAGAGTCATGGAAATTTATGCCAAGGCTGGCTTTGAACCACAGTCTTTAGATCTAAGCTTTCTGAAAAGCTCAGATTACAGGCATGATCCATGAAGCACCAGCTAAATCCAATAGAAAACACACAGACTTAAATTGTACAAGAATTGTCCATGTTTTATCCTAGTGGAGGACTTACAAAATTAAATTATGATCCAATAATAAAATGTATCTAGTTAAAAAAGTATGTGAATTTCAATGAAACAGGCATTAAAATTTACATCTTCTATCTGTGTGTACCTTAATATTATACCTAACTTCTATTTAGATTGCTAAGGTATCTTTATCCTCGTAAAATTTTTACATCTTTAGGAATATTATTTACTAATTTTTTTT
This sequence comes from Dipodomys ordii, assembly GCF_000151885.1. Classification (NCBI taxonomy): domain Eukaryota; kingdom Metazoa; phylum Chordata; class Mammalia; order Rodentia; family Heteromyidae; genus Dipodomys; species Dipodomys ordii. The sequence continues at coordinate 1,034,747 of NW_012267360.1, forward strand.
AAGGTCGTGGGGCTTGAACTCTGAGCTTGGACGCTATTCTTCAGCTCAAGGCGAGCGTTCTACAGCTTGAGCCACACCACCACTTCTGGTTTTCTAGTGGTTTATTGGAGATAAGAGTCTCACAAACTTTCCTGCCTGGGCTGGCTTTGAACCACAATCCTCAGATCTCAGCCTCCCGCATAGCTAGGACTACAGGCATGAGCCACTGGCACTCAGCTACTAAATATTTTATAACTTTTTAAAGAGATTTCTAAAGTAGTAAGTATGAAAGGAGTGAAAGTTGATGTTGTACCCAAAGAAATAGAAATGTTGGAGGGAGGAGGTGTAAGTGGCATATACAGGGTCACAGAGCTAAAGAACCAGATCTCAAGCTCTAAGCTTGGAACATTATTAACTCATGTCTTAATCCTGTAAGTCATGGTCTCTGCCTCTCTGAGCAATGATAATTTAAACTGCACCGAAAGGGCTATAATTCAGGGAGGTTATTCATGTGTTCTTACTTCAAAGGCAAGGGACTAAGGGAAAATAATGTTTTTGAAATTGAAATATATCACACTTCAGGTCTTCCTATCATTGACCAATCCTTTTCAAGCTCTTACTTTTCTGGTGTTGGTGATTTCAGCTGGAGAAATCCAAGACAGTCTGTTATAAAGGAGAATGTGTTTTTATACCTGGAATAATTCATTGTTATAATTTTAAGTGTAGGCAAAATTAGCTAATAGTTTGACTTTAAAACAAGACTTTCAAAAACAAAATATACTATATATACAAAAATATACTATAGCCAACCAAAGCAACAGCAATGCACATTTATTTGGTTTTTAAATATTTGTGATAACATTAAGTACTACTATATGTCAAGTACATGCTTCCAGATTTTACAGATACTATTTTACTTTACCTTCATATTCATCTAAAGAAAATATTTTAGTTCCTTTTTTATTTATGGAGGTGACAAAGAATGAAGAGATAATTTGATTTATACTGGACATAAAAGCTCAGAAATCAAAATGCTTATAGAAGGTATTAGTCTTTATCTACTAATTTTTTAATTATTCCCTATTTCTTCCCAATATTCAAAGAAAAAATGGCATATTTTTTATATAAAGACAAGAGAGAAGTTACTCTATATAGATTTAATCATAATATATGTGATATTTTATACAAGTTTTTGCATATCAAAATGACAAATTAAAGTTGGGACATGAACATATCTATATAAACACATGTATGTGTGTATGTGTGTGTGTATGACTCATATACACATTACCATGTTGGTCCTTTTGTGAAAAAGTAGCCAAGCACTGCTTGAAGAGTATTGTAGCTCCTAGTATTTATGACCTACAAGACAATTTGTCCTCATTAGGAAACTGGCCCCTACCTGTCCTCCTTAGAGCTGGACTTTTGAAGAATGCAGATAACTAAGTGTATGGTCCCTTGTGATCAGGAGCAACTTATTTTAGTACTTTATACTAAATAATTAATGGATTGGCCTAACAGTGCTCCAGAGTCTAGTCATATAATTTTATTATTTTATTTATATTCCATATAACTTCAACTACTTTATCATTCAATTTTTCCTAGGTAACACTGAGTTAGGAAAAGACTTATAAACTAATGAAATAAACAACAAATATCTATGTTTTGAAAGGGGCCATAAGTATATCTACTGCAGCACACAAATAACTTGGTTCACATTGACCTTGTTCTAAAGTCCGGGTAAACAACACCTTTCAAATGGAAAATTGCAGAGGAGAAAGAGACATAAAATACATTCTACTGGATAAGTAAGTCCAATAGTCACTTCTAACTTCATTGAGGTGGAAGAATATAATCCTCTTGCAAGAAAGACTTCAATTCTAGTATATTCTGCCTTATTTACATAGAACAAGTCTCACTTCTTAAGAAGGAAAATGTTCCCTCGGGCCCATTAGAAGCAAACACAAATTGTTCATAAGTACTCTTATATTGGTAGTTGGAATATTCCAGATTTAGGTTATTATTCATTAAAAAAAATTCCTTCTAGTTTTGGTGATAGTTTTGTTGTACAGTTGTGCTTTCATAGACTCTCATTTCCTCCGATTACCCAAGTTGTAGGCCATAGCATCAATGACTACATCTTCCTGAGAGGAAGAAATTGGTGTACATGGCTGCTCACAAAGAAGAAAGGGAGTTACCCGTTTTGAGATCATTTCCCCCTTCTACCACTACATTTCCATTTCAGTGCCAACTTCAGAAATCTGTGGGTTTATTTTCATGGCAGGAGGCTGAGGTATTTGCTGGGAAAGCATCAAAGAGAGACTTATTCTGCCACAGATTTATCAAGGGTAAACTTTGTTATTCACTCAAAAGTTTTTTTGAACTTTCATCTGCTCTCTGGGAACAGAGGCTCTCTCTGAACCAAGTTAATCTTCAGTGGAATATTATACCACTATTTAAATGGGACACTAGCCAAACCTAATTGGTCTGTGGCAAACAAATGGCAAAGTTGGATGAAGACAACCGGGATGTTCCTTGTTTGTAAGGGAGACTGTTTTCAAATAGCAACTGGAGTATATGGTTCAATTGCATCATACACAGAAGCCCGTGCCAGCATGTTGCATAAGGGAAAAGGAGCCAACTTTCAAGAGATTGTTCCAATGGCTGGATTCCATCCCCCGGTACACAGCTCAGCTAGCTTGCTCTCAGCACCAGCCTGATGTTTGCACAGAACTTTACACTTGCTTCTCACTTGGATAGTATTTTTAAATCTCAAAACACTTCCAAAATATTGTTTCAGCTTTAGAAAGGAACATATTCATAGTAAACACAAATTTGCTCATTACTACTCTGGATAATAGGGTCAAGTCAAGAAGGCTGTACCCCTCCCCACCCCACGTGGAAGGTTCATTCGTGAAAGCAGGTCTAAGACTTCAGCTGCAGCCAGTTAGATCACAAAAGACTTCAAGAACTCCCACTTATTCTAGGTCTGCTAGCCACACTGGGGCTAGTAGGGAAAGGTCAGATGCTTTTAATTGATGCTGTGCTTGTTTTTGAAATTATTTATAGACCATCATGTCTAAGGTTAAAAGTTTCTGCTTTGCTGATATTTAAATGTAACATGGCAAAATTCATCATTTGGTATTTTGTTTAAATCCCCTATACTAGAAAAATATTTTTTGCTGAAAATGATTTCAGTATAAGAGATGGGAAAAAACAAAATAACAGTGAGAAAAAAAAAAACACCTCTAACCCTAAGACAAAAATGTAAATTGATGCTAAGGCTCAGAAAACTTATAGCTGGATAACTTGGAATATAATTAGAATATTAAGAGAAAAAAAAGAACGTTAAATCTCCAAGAGGAAGTTAGACTCAGTGATTCACATCTGTAATCCCAGCATGTGGAATGATGAAGCAGGAGCTTTGTGAGTTCAAGGTTAATGTACATTGCAGGGTGAGACTTTGCCTCCAGAAAAATATGACAAAACAGAAACATCCAGAGGCAGCAGAAAAAAGTAAGAAACCATGAAGTTTTGTCAACTTTATGTTCCCTAATTTCATTCATCAGGATTAAGCACAAGGCCCTACCCATGATAGGTGAAATTGAAATATTATTTCTAAAAAGGAATGATTGCTAAAGATGCTAAGCAATGGAAGAGAGAACACATGTTTTCAATTGAGACACTGTTCTTTAAAAGGGTGGGATTTCAATGAATAAGAGAGTTTTGAAAAACTGGTATCATGAAAAAAGAGAAGCATCTAGATGGAAAACTAGAATTTGTAAATGTTCAGGGGATTAACAGGTTCATATATCTTGAGTTAGCTGGAGTTCAAAGCCAAATCTCCCATGCTTGATCAATATTTTCCCTAATGCTAATGGACATCAGTAGAGCCTGGTACTGCAAGAATAGGCCAAGCCCTGTGAGGATTTTAAAGAGTAATGACTGCAGGGGAAAATTTGTCCTACCTAAAAATCCTAGGTAGCACCGAATTCAAGAGAGTCAAAGTTCCCTCTTGATGGAGCAGTAGAACCAAGCTTATAAGAATGAGTCAAACCAAGGAGGATCTGGATGTGGTAAGTTCCAGGGGGCTACTGAGTTCTAATAAATCAATTAACTTAAGGTTGTGGCCTCATTGTTGAATAGAAGTGGCAGTGAGGAAATATTGTTACATAGCAGCCTTGACATTCAAAATGTGTATTGTACTCTTGCATGTGTGCTTTGAGGCTTGATCTCTTCCCATGTAATGTCCCATAATTTCTTTAAAGATTTTGTGGCTATAGGAAAAACAATCTCAGGCCATAATGAAAAATAATGAGCCCATTGGAATGCTTCCATTCCAATGATTTAAAAAAAAAAGAAATACTTTAATTCACGCTTTGGAGAATCCATGACTATAAGTTAATCGTGCCAGAGGAAAACTAAGTTATAAACATAGTTATACCTAAGATTCTCTTTATCTAACAAAATATAACAAAAATATAATAATGATTTATTTCACTGCACATTTGATTTTAGAAGCAAGAAATGCAGCAAGAAGCTAGGAGTCTAAACACCCAAAAGTATGTGCTGGAGAAACCCGGCATTGGGGAAGAAGTTAGGGTATTGAATCTAGCTTTGACTCTCTGGGTGGCAGAGAAACCTGCTCTTGTGTCTCTTGAGCAAATTGGGAGCATACAATTGTGTATCTCTTGATTCATGTACTTGAGAAGACATTTCCTAGTTACTAAGTTTAATATGTTTGATCTTGGAGGGTAGCAGTAGCATACAAGGTTTGGATGAACAGTTCTCTGCAGTTATTTGGGAAACAATACACATCTTGGCCACTCCCAACGAACTTCCAGTTCTAGCAGTTGGTGACACTTGAAATCTTCATGTTTAACAAGCACCACAAGTGATTCTGATGCAAGTGTTTTGATGATCAAAAGGGTAAAACTTTCAGATGATGTTGGAAGCCAGGCCAGATCACTAACAGAAACAGGTAGATAGGAGTATAGAGTCAATCAAAGACATCAAGTAGAAGAAATATAGTACCTAAGGTTAGTAGTAGTCTTACTAGGGGCTAGCTTTGGCTCATTTTGGTTGGATTTGCCAGGGTAAACACACCAGAAATACTGGTTATACTTACAGAGGAGGGACAAAACTGGGCCACACATAGATACTTAAAAATAATGAGTTATCTACTGCTCGGATCCTAATTTAATTTATCCTAGGCATGGGAATTTCTAGCTGATTTTCATGTGTTATCAAACTCTAAGTTAGAATCAGGGGTAGCACAGAGCCTCAACTAAATGCATAGAATTCATTCTTCTCCTAAGAAAGAACCAGCAGTTCTCAAGCTTTAACAAAAACACAGTTCCAGGATCTTGTTAAAATTGAGACTCTTTTTCAGCAGGAATGGGGCAGAGCCTGAAATTCTACATTGTCCTTAGCACCTATGGCTGCAGAAGCCACTGGCCTATGCAATACACTTTAAATAAGAAGGGTCTGGAATGTCAGTCAGTGGGCTTAGTACTAATGAGAACTTGTTTGAATCATCCTTCTTGGGGAGACTCTGTGATTGAATAAGCTCCATGGGTGGTTCTGATTCATGTTCAAAATTGAGAAGCTCTTCTCTGTACCTTAACATTGCCACCTGTCACTATTTAATCTGGCTAAGCTGGGTTGTGAATACTTCTTTATCTTGATCAAACTTTCCCCATGCTAGGACTTCACAAAGAAAGTTTGTAGTTCTCTTTTTCATCCTGATAACTAAAGGGTCCTATTCTCATCTGACTCCTGAATGACAATGAATCTAACATTATTCATTTTTTAAGCAAGGAACCACAGACTACATAAAATGAAGGAGCTAGACACACTCATCAGGGTCCTTTCTGCTTTTGACAGTTTAATTACACCATTTTAACTAAAGAAGCTTTGATGATGTGTGTGTGTGTGTGTGTGTGTGTGTGTGTGTGTGTGTGTGTGTGTGTGTGATTGGATTCCATCCAACCTATGCCATACTCTATTTCCATTGTTGCCCTTCCTTCTTTTTATACCTTTCCTGGGGCTTGAACTCAGGACTGGGCACTGTCCCTGATTCATTTTGATCAAAGGTAGGGCTCTACAACTTGAGCCACAGCTGCACTTCCAGCTTTTTTGGTAGCTACTTGGAGTAAGAATCTCTCAAACTTTCTTGACCAGGCTAGATTTAATCCTCAGATCTCAGACTCCTGAGTAGTTAGGATAACAGGCATGAGCCATTGGCAACTGGCTCCCCACATGCTTTTTAAAGAAAGATTAGAGAGGAAAAAGCAGAAGCAAGCCTCAAATGCTGAGAAGACATCACTCATTTCTTGCAATGTTAGATACCATACACAATGTTGTCCCTACTCAAAATGCATGAACATAAAAAGATAAAGGCTTTCAGGAATCCTGGATTCCCTATGCAGTCCTGGCCTTGACTGGCAGGAAACACATTGATTCTCAGAGGAATAGCATTGAGGAGTTCCTGAGACACTTTCTTTCCAACTCCAAGTCTTTCATGCACAGTAATGAAATTCTGGAGCATTAAATCCTGAGTGTCGTGAATGTACACAGACCAATAAGAGAGGCCAAAGATTGCCTCATTGAGAGTACTGAAACCTTCATATCATGAGAAATGCTGTTCATTGGCAAATAAGATGCTTGGCTACACTGTTTGGGATTTTTATTTGTCCATTAATGGTCTGGATAATTCTTTGTTAGGAGGAGGAGTCAGCCCCATGCACTGTATCAAATTTAATAGCATCCCTGTACTCTACCCACGAGATGCTCTGGGATTTCCTTAAGTGTGGCAATCAAACATATCTCCTGAGATTTCCAAATGTCTCTTTGGAAAAAAGATTAAGCCCATTTGATAGTCACGGCCCTTGATATAAGTAACAGTAATCTGAAAACATGACCTAACACACCACTTCTCGAATAATAATTATGAAAATAAGAATGGCCAATAGACACATGAAGAAATGCTCAGCCTCTCTAGCCATAAAAGAAATGCAAATCAGAACAACATTGAGATTCCCAGTTAGAATGGCTATAATAAAGAACTCTAATAACAACAAATGCTGGAGGGGATGTGGACAGAAGGAATTCTGCATTTTTGTGGGAGTGTAAACTTGTTCAACCACTTTGGAAAGTACTATAGAGGTTCCTCAAAAGACTCCACATAGAGCTCCCTTATGACCCAGCAATCCCACTTTGGGGCATTTACCCAAATGATCACAAACAAGACCATACTAAAGCTCTCAGCACAACTATGTTGATTGCAGCATTATTTACTAGCTAAGATATGGAACCAACCAAGGTGCCCCTCAGTAGATGAATGGATCGAGAAAATGTGATATATATCTATATCTATCTATCTATCTATCTATCTATCTATCTATCTATCTATCTATCTATCTATATATGAATTCTATGTCTCCATTAGAAAGAATGACATCACCCCATTTGTTATGAAATGGAGAGACTTGGAAAAAATAATATTAAGTGAAGTAAGCCAGGCCCAAAGAAACTATAGGTCCCATGGTTTCCCTTATTTCCAATAACTAGTATATATCTAGGACAAGCAGAAAAGGTCAGATAAGATTATGTTAAGTGAAATGAACCCCAAGATAGGGACACAACTGTTTTTTATTTCTTTCTTGCCATTGTTTCTAATGTATTTATAAGGTACCATGTGATGTTTTTATTGATTTGTATGTCCCTCCCCCACGGTATAACCCCTGTTTCATTGTATTTGATGTTGGTATCATTTGGGGAGGGGAAGGGGAAAAAAATGTTTAAATAGAGATACAGGTTGACCCATTTCAACAATGGAAGGTATAAGACACTATGTAGAAAAACGAACTTTACAATTTAGATGTGGGAGGGGGAGTGTAGTTGAGGAGGTGGGAGGGAAGGGCTGGTAGAGGAAACAAAGGAGGAGGCAACAATGCTTGATATGAAATGTACTGTAACCCCTATGTACAGTATTTTCACAATAAAAAGCTTATTAATAAAATTTAAAACAGGAATTACTGAGATATGAGTTCCAAGTATTCCAAAGAATATAAACAAATGGCCAGAAAACATATAATAAAGATGTTTAATATGATCACTCTTTAGGTATATGCAAATATAAACCAAATGTGATATAAACTCACATACTAATGAATAACATAAAAATGCACAAGATAAAACCTATTAGCATAGAAGGGTTGAAACTGGAACCCTTATTTTCTGCTGTGCTGATTATTAGCTAGTATATCAACTTTAGAAAAAGACTTTGGGAGATTTTCAAACCTAAAGGTATCATATGATTTAATGATCACTTACCCAAGAGTATTGAAAACATTTATCCATAAAAACCTGTGAAAATACTCACATCAGTACTATTCACATTAGCCAAAACATCAAAATACTATTAATGTCCACTAACAATATAATGTATCCATACAGTTATATATTTATCAAAAAAAAAAGATTTAAGAGCTGATCACCTGTGGCTCATGCCTGTTCTGTAATTTTAGTTCCTCAGGAGGCTGATATCTAAGGATTAAGGAGCCCAACATGGGCTCCCTGAGTTAAGCCCTAAAATAAGCAGTAAAAAGGGGGAAAAAGAGTTTAATCATGGTTCATGCTGCAAAATGGATGAATCATTAAAACGATGCTATATGAAATAAGCCAACACAAAAGACTCATATATTGTACAGTTTTGTTTACATAAAAAGCCAGAACAAGTATGTCCATTAAAAAAGAAGTAGTTTTTGGTTTCAGAAGCTAAGAAAATGTAAAATGGCGTATGACTCTGAATGGGTACATGATTTTTATATTTAAATGTATGAATCGTATAATATTTGTGAATTATATTTTAAATCTGTTAATGGAAAAAATAGTTTCATATGATCATGTAAAAGAACTCCAGGAAAAAGTAACAAGAGTTTTTCTTTCTCTTTGCTGCTGTTTTTGATTTTTTGTACCTTTTCTCTTGTTTGTAAGCATATCTGGTTTGGGGAGAGCAAGGGATCCACAGAAAAGATGGGACAAAAGATAAACACATGTAGCAGCGATACTAGACACTGTTGAAAATGAACTATATAACTTGTGGGTTGGGACAGGAGGGAAAAACTGGGAGAAACCAAGGGAAGGAATGATGTTGTTCAAAAAGAAATGTATTCCTTACCTGATATATGTAACTGTAACCTCTCGTTTCATCACCTTTACAATAACTATATATACATATATATACATATATATATAGAGAGAGAGAGAGAGAGAGAGAGAGACAGAGAGACAGAGAGACAGAGAGACAGAGAGACAGAGAGAGAGAGAGGGAAAGTAATAGTTGAGGATCTTGCCAAAATGCAGAATCTGTTTAGTTAAGGCTGGGGTGGTATCTCATTTTTTTTTCTTTTAATGGGAAACACATTTTGGAAAGAAAAACTCTAGAGGTAGAATTCTTTTATGTATCACAGGAAAAGCTGCTTCAAAATCACCAGAGAGCTTTTTAGAAATGCAAATTCTGAGGCTCTACCAGAGACCTAATAAATTCTAAAAGTAGGGGCCAGCAATATCTCAACATGCTCTCTAGGCTATTTAGATAATTTAGATATACACTAATGCATGAGGACTAAAGAAGAAGTCTCTGGATTGGTGTTCTTCCCCTATTTGGAGAAAAAAATAATTTGGTGTTCACACATACAAAAATCAGAATATTATTTAAATCATTTAGTTTAATACAAGCCATATTACTTTGAAGAAATAAATCTATACAGGGGAGAGTATTTTACGTAAAGATAATTGTATTTATAGCCAGGGACTGGTGGCTCAAACCTGTAATCCTAGCTACTCAGGAGGCTGAGATCTGAGGATCACAGTTCAAAGCTAGCAGGGGCAGGAAAGTACATGAGACTCATCTCCAATAAACCACCAGTAAACAAGAAGTGGCACTGTGGCTCACGTGGTAGAGCACTAGCTTTGAGCTGAAGAGCCGAGGGACAGCTCCCAGGACCAGAGTTCAAGCCCCATGACATCACAAAAATTAAATAAAATTATATATATTTGTATTCCTGCACTTTGGAGGCAATAGATTGGCCCCAGGATTATTTGTTTATTATGCTTTATGGTATTTTATGAGTTAAAAACAAACACAACAACAACAACAACCCATCTTACTTAGATGGCCTCTTTTTATATATTCATATATATGTTGTAATAAAATGAACATAATATCCAATTAAAATTTCCCATTTAGAATGAAGAAAGAAAAGAAAATGAATAGAGAAGGAATGCAGAAAGAGAGGAAAAAGGGAAGTTTTGGAGAGTAGTTAAGCTACTGGGATAAGTTCTCTCTCTGGCAAGTATTTCCAGGTTTGGAACAAATGTGTTGGGAGTCTCATTTCTTGGCTATCTCATCTCATCTCTTTTTGTGTGGTGAGGCAGTATTTGATTGCTCCTTTTGTGAGAAGGAAGGAGGATCACTGTTATTTTCATTATAAAAAAGAAAAAAAATGTTGTATATTGCTTTTTCTTCTATTTTCTATTGGGAGGTTCAAACTGTAATCTGAAGGTTGAGTTCTTAGGAATTCTTTTCTAAAGAGCTTAATAAACCTGAGAACTCCCCCATACACCTAAGAACCCTCAGTATAAGTGAGACATACACTTCATTAAGTCATCTTGAGCTCTTTATTTGTTAAAGAGCTATTTCCTGGTCTGAAGAGTTGGTGTGCTTCCCTGAATATGTAATCTCTTGATAGAATAAAGCTTTATCCTTGGAAAAACTTTGGTCCCTGTGTTGATTATTGACTGAAAGCCCCATGAATTATGTTGAAATCCATAAAGTACAGCCAACTGTTCCTGTCACCAGACTTCATGCCTTGTCTATCCTTCCTATTCTCAATGCTCTTTCACAGAGCCTCAATGGGACTCGTATTTTCCACTTCATCAAATACAAATTGCATAATTCATTCCAATGATTTTTATAGATTATGGTTAGGAATGGTTGAGTGCCAAACAATGTCCTTCTTGGAATAATTTTATAGGAAATATTCTGATGAGGGAACTTTGTATTTTTTTTTCTTTAAGTATTCACACCTCTGAAGAATAGACCTATTCACTGCCTAAACAATGCGCCTGGTCCTATGATTTAAACATCAGTAGTTGGGTAAATGCCCAAAAGTGGGATTGCAAGGTTGTAGGGAAGCTCTCTGTTTAGTCCTTTGAGGAATCTCCATACTACTTTCCAGAGTGGTTGAACAAGTTTACATTCCCACCAACAGTGTTACCCAAATGACCACAAACCCACCTGCAGTAAAGCCACCAGCACAACCACGTTCACTGAACCATTATTTACCATTGCTAAGATATGGAATCAATCTAGGTTGCCATCAGTGGATGAATGGATCAAGAAATGGAATTCTATACTTCCATTAGAAAGAATTGCATTACTCCATTCATAAGGAAATGTAAAGACTTGGAAAAATTATATTAAGAGAAGTAAGTCAGACTCAAATAAACATAGGCAGCATGGTTTCCCATATTTGTAATAACTATAATGTGTACCAATCTACAAGTTAATCTAATGGATAGTAAAACACAAATAATTACTCTTTGGCATGATTAATTAAACATTAGTCTAAGCATTTGCACACTGAGAAGAAGGAAGGATATTCTTAGGAGAGGATCACAATGGCTCAATATAGCTACTTGCATCTGATCATACAAAATGATGCTTATCTAAGTGAACTCCAAAATATGGAAACAAGATATTTTTGTATTATACTATTTGCAGTCATTCTTATTTTCCTTTCTTTTTTTCCTTTGGTTTATTCCCTTTTGTCACTGTTTTTGATTCCAGTACCCTTTGCTTTGTATATAAATTTATCTGATTTGGGGAGGTGAAGGGGAATCATAGAAAGAGTTAGACAAAGGGTAAACCAATTCTGCAGTGATATTCACTAGACATATGTTGGAAATGAAATTTACAACTTGAGGGGTAGGGCAGCCAGGGGTAGGAAAGTGGGAGAAAATAAGGGAAGGGGTGACACTGTTCAAAAAGAAATGTACTCATTACCTTATATAACTTTAACCTCTCTGTACTTCACCTTTACAATAAAATTTAAATTAAAAATTAAATAAATAAACATTGTCTGACATTGGTCCTCTTGAAGATTGGTCCTCTTGAGGACTATAGGTTACATACTATATTTTTTCTTCTGAAATTATGTTAAATTGAACTCTTCCAATTAAGGTATGATAAGTTATATATCTAAATGTATTTTTACTATTTCATTCTTGTGTTTTCATGACTACCACTACCACTTTTTCTGGATGCATTCAGTGACCTCCTACAAGATCCATCTGATATGCCTCCCATTTAGTCTACTCTCCAAACTATCAGTGATATTTTTAAAAGATGATCAAGTAGATCTTCCTAGTTAAACCTATTTCATAGTTTCCTATCCTACTTGAAATAACATCCATATGCCACAGCACCTAAGTTTAAACTGTCCTTCTTTCTGTTCCCCTAACTATTCAAGCTTTATGTTCTCAATCTTCACCTTCATTATGAAAATTCCAAAAGATAACATTTCATTAATAGTCACAGACTTCTTAGGGGACTGAGGCTAAATTTGTCTCTTTATGGAGATAATTAACTAACTGGCCGTTAGTTCTTACTCTACCACAGCACACTAATTTTTAATCTCCTTTTATTACACTCTGTGATTGTATTTATTTCTTATTATTTATTTTCTGAACATGAATGCCTGATCTAGGAAGAAATAACTGTATTTATGTATTTTATTATATTATGTAATGATTAGTAAGAAGAGCTACCATAAGTTCTCCAAATATGAATTTAGCCAGGTTCTGGTGGCTCACACCTGTAATCTTACCTACTCAGGTGACTAGATCTGTGGATCACTGTTTAAAGCCAGCCAAGGCAAGCAAGTCTGTGAGACTTTTACCTCCAATAAAACTACTCAGAAAAAGCTGGACATGGCACTGTGGCACAAGTGATAGAGCACTAGCCTTGAGCATAAAGAAGTTCAGAGAGAGCACCCAAACCCTGAGTTCATGCTCAAGGACTGGCACCAAAAAATAAATGAAGAATGAAAGAAGAATTTAATTGTAATACAATATACTTTTGTTCTGCATAAACTCTTAATAGTAAGAGTTGGTCAAATATTGTTAATCATCTCAAGGTGCATACAGTACAACTCAGCATTCAATATCATGCTAAGTTAATGAATTGAACTTTCAGTGAAGTTGTCTTACAGTAACATGGAGGATGTACAACACTCACTATCTCTTTGTTTCCTTTGTTCTTATTTCTTCCCTACTTTTTTGAAAATTGATATAAATAAATGGGTTCTGTTATAAAATAGTTTACAATCCAATTATGAACCCCCCCATCTAACTCATTTGTTTTCTTGCCTTTAGTTTACCTGAATTAAGTATTACTACAAAATATTTTAAGAAATGATTGAGAAGGGTTGAGGATTTAGCTACTCCTAGAGGATTTATGTTGCATGTGCAAAGCCCTGGGTTCAATTTCAAAAAGGAAGAAGGAGGTCACTTTAACAGCCTGATCATTAGATGTAGTCTTCAAACATAATAGTATCTCTAGTGCCTGTTTAGTTTCAAAATGAACATCATTTTTAGGTCAAGCAGAGCCAGCTTCTGTGGTAAGACAACAAGCCCTCTTGAACTCTGATTGATTACTACCTATTTTAGGGAGCATTTTGTTTTAAAACAGAGCAGTGATGACTCCTGATAGGGACTTGTCTTCCAGCTATGGCTCTTGGTCCTTCTACTTAATGACTTACCTCATCCCATCCACATTATATTGTTGAGCAGGATAAATTAAGGAAAATGAGGTCTGATGATGGTAACTGAGAAGTACTGTCTTTCACCTTAAGGTACCTTATATCAAGAATTGGCTTGGCCAAATGCATTCCTTCCTGAGAAATGTGTTCTTCACCTCAATAATTAATATCTGTTTGTGGGGAGGATGTATGCCTTCCTGAGAGAAATGCCCCCCAACCCCCACACAAATTAAAAGGTGGACCCAAAATAACCAAAATGGTAGATAATAGCCAGGAACCTAGAAAGGGTAACAACACCAAGAGTAATTATGAGAAAAAAATAACATCTATCTATATAACTTTAAGTCAGATCCCCTGTCTTTATAATATAAATACTCCTGATATCAACACCTGTGTTTCTTTCCCTTTGAGAGGGTTCCTCGGTCCTTCAGCTTCTCTGACTGCCTTTTTCTTTGTGTCTGCTTGCCTACTTGCTTGCTTAATAAAGCCCTGACTTGTCCAGAAATTCTTATTTTGTGATCAGAGTAAAGAATACTAAGTGAAGGGTCCCTAATTTTGGAGGAATAATTCATAAACCCTCATCTGCATCCAGCAACACTGTGATTATCCTTAACTCTTGCACTAATCATTTTTCATTTGGGAGGATGACGGTGTTAGAAGGAAAAGCTCATCTTTTTTGGTGTAACTCACAATTTTTCATAAGAAACTAGCTCATACAATAATAAGGGTTCTGAAATCCCATGGTCTGCCCATGTAAGCTGAAGACCCAGGAAAGCCAGTGATAAATTTCCTGTCCAAGCCCAAGGGTAAGAGAAACTAAAGAGCAAAGTATCAGGGCTCAGGAACCTCAAGATGGAAGAGAGAATGTGAAGTGAGGCTCTCATTCCCCAGGTCTTCAGAAATCAATGTGATAATCAGGGAGGTGGCTCTTTCCCCAGATAAACTTTCCATTGAGACCATACCACCAGTTGAAATATTGATTGCAGCCTTGTGGGAGGACCTAAAACAGAGGACCCAGAAAAGCTATGCTTAGATTCATGACCCATAAAATATATGTAAATAAATGAGTACTATTAAACAGTGGTAAATGTGGGGGTCAAATTATCCTACACAACTGATAATTGGTATTTATGCATAATGTATTTGACTTTTCTCCAAGGAAATAAAAGATAATAGTGTTCTATGGAACATTTTAAAACACAGTCATATAACCACAGAGAAAATGAATATGTATATGATAGCAATATAGGCAATTTAATAAAGAGCCCAGCATACTGGCATATATCTGTAATTTCAGCACAGAGAAGGCGAAGTGAAATAGGAGGATCATGAATTTGAAGTCAACTTGAGAAAAAAAAACGGTGATGAGGTAAAATCTAGTGAGGATATTCAGGATAATTGTTAGCAGAAACAAGAACAAAAGTAATCTTGAAGTTTTCTCTTTCCTCTGGTCATCACTAAATACCAATTGGTTCTTTGCAACTGCTATTTATTTTCCTTACTGTTTCTTCCTGTTCTCTCTGCCCTGTATCTCTACTCCATCCCCTATCTTATAAATTCTCTGGTGGTTTCTGAGCAGTCTTTCTGCTCTAAATAGACCTAGTGATTTTTGTTACTCTGGAAATCCACAATTGAATATGGGCCAATGATGAGGTTATGTGAACATCGGCATTTGGTATAAATGAGATTGAAAGGAATTTCAATGTTTCTCAATGGACTAAAAAATAGAACCAGGTTACAATATATATGTTCATGATCAAAATTCTGTTAGTCTTTTATTTGCTTACTTCTTTGACACTTGTGTTAGTTTTGTTGTTGTTGTTGTTATTGCTTTTCTTGTTTTTGTTTTGTTTTCCCCCAAAAGGTCTGTTGGACAGTAGGGATTTAACACAAATCCTGAAATAAAGGTCAAATCATTTTGACTTACAATGGACACAGAGACTTTACCAAAAAAATTTGGCTTTTCAAAGACTTTTTAAAGATGTAGAGAAGTAAAAACCAAAAAAACACAAAACTAATTTTGTAGAATTCTGATGTCCACTGTGGTACTGATTTCTTACATGGCCTGGGGCCAAATGTTGGGCGTTCCCGGATTCTTCTCCTTCTTGTTTGTGAGAGGGAGATGAGAACTCTGAGGCTCAAGGATTGGTGGGAATTAAATAATAAGCTGAAGCCCTTTAAAAAGGTGAAGTGATCATTGTTTCTCTTTAGAAATCAGGTGTTAAACAATTTTCAATTTAAGTGAAAATTAACTTCAAATGGCATATATGAGCTTAGCCCTAATCACCTGTTGATTAGTGGTTCTTAAATATCAATTCATGGGAAACCATGGGACCTATATTTCTTTGGACCTGGCTTACTTCACTTTAATATGATTTATCCAAGTCTTTCCATTTCCTAACAAATGGGTCAATGTCATTCTTCCTGATGAAAGTATAGAATTCCATTGTGTGTGTGTGTGTGTGTGTATATACATATATACATACATATACATGTACATATTTTCTTGATCTATTCATCTACTTAGGGGCATCTGGGTTGGTTCCATATCTTAGCTATAGTGAATAATGCTGCAACCAACATAGTTGTGCTGGTAGCTTTAGTATGGCCTTGTTTGTGATCATTTGGGTAAATGCCCAGAAGTGGGATTGCTGTGTCATAGAGCTCTATGTGTAGTCTTTTGTGGAATCTCCATACTTCTTTTCAGAGTGGCTGAACAAGTTTACACTCCCACTAACAATGCAGTAAGGTTCCCTTTTGATCACATCCACTCCACCATCTGTTGTTATTAGAGTTGATTAGAGCCATTCTAACTGGTGTGAGGTGGAATCTCAATGTTGTTTTGATTTGCATTTCTTTTATGGCCAGAGGTTAATCTTATCAGATAAACAGAAAGCCTCAAAAACAATATACATATGACCATGTAAGATGATGCTAAGGTCTATTTTTGTGCCAGTACAAAGCTGTTTTGATAAAGGATTCAAGTGGTTTTTCTTTCTTGCAATTGTTTCTAACATATTTATAAGATGATTTCTTTGTCGCTTTGTATGTCCCTTCCCCACTGTATAACCCCTGTTTTCACTGTATTTAATGTTGGTATATTTTGTAAAGGGAAAGGGAAAAAAAAAACCAAATCATTTAAATAGGGATACAGGTGGACCCATTGCAACAATGAGATGTACAAGACATTATGTCAAAAAACGAACTTTACAACCTCGGGGGAAGGGGGATGGGAAGAGATGGTAAGGCAAACAAAGGAGGAGGCAACAATGCTTGATAAGAATGTACTCATTACCTTGCCCATGTAATTGTAACCCCTCTGTACAGTATTTTCACAACCAAAAAAAGATACTAAGCCAAATGAATACCAAGTTATGGACACAAGAGGTCCTTATTTTTTTTTGTTTGTAATGTACTATGTGATTTTTTTGGTTCTTTTGTATATGTTTTTTCCCCTATTGTATATCACCTATTGTCACTATAGTTGATTTTGATACCTTGCATCTTGTATATACATTTGTCTAATTTGGGGAGCAGAAGGGAAATAACAAAACAATGGAATAAGGACACAGGATGACTCATTGCAACAATGATACCCACAAGATACTGTATTGGAAATGAATTTTACAATTTCCAGCAGGGTGTGGGGGATGGAGGGGGGAGAGAGGTGAAGGAAGAAAGGGATAGTGGGAGAATAACAAAGGAGGAGGTAACAATGCTTGACAAGAAATGTCCTCATTACCTTACTCATGTAACTGAAACCCCTCTGTACAGCACCTTTACAATAAAATAAAATAAAATAAATGTCAATCCATGTGTCAAAAGCAGAAAATGTGAATGAGTCAGTAAAAAACTCATGTCCAGACTAGTGATTGAAAAGAAAATATCACCTCCTCTGTAGTCATTTACACAATTCCTGTACTTCCAAACAGAGGGTATAGATAGTTTGATTGAAATGTAATATATTGTCTCCTTTGTGATAGAACCGTGTTTAGCAAAACAGAACATTTACTCAGAAATTTCCAGGAACAACATAAAATAAGAAATCAGCTATGACTTCAATTATCATTTTCTTTTCAGAGAAATGTTTGATTTATAGTGTTGTGAAATTCCTATCCAGCAGGACAAGTAAATTCATGAGTAAATTCCAAAAGATAGACAAAGGGAGGTAAAATTCTATCAGATGTCATTTAAAAAGATGAAACTAGTTAAAATTTGGGGCTCTGAACTAAAATTCAGCTTGAATTCTCAGCTCAGTCAGTCAATTACTTGCAGTGTGTGACTAGTCCAAGAAAATGTGTATTTTTATTTTTATATTTTTGTACCATTAGTTGTCATACCGGAAGCACCTAACATAGTGTAGAGTTGATACATATTTACATACTTTATTAGATTACTAAATTAAGGACTTGAACACATCATAATACTTTTTAGAAAAGAAATGGAAATTTTTGCAACACAGTATGGGTAACCTAGATAACCCTACACTGAAGGTCAGAAAAGGGACAGATGGCTCTCCAAGTGCTTTCTCCAAATATGGAGGGCATGTTTCTAAAGGAAGAAGTTTCTTTTCTACTTAGGAAACACAGTAACAGATGCAGAATTGCTAGTGAAGAAATCATGTGCCCTATTAGAGGACACCACAGTTCCTTTCAAGCCAATTTGCTTGGGGAAGTATAAAAAAAAATCTCTTTTTGTGAAGGAGTGAAATTACTCATTATACTCAACCTCACATAAAGTTTAGCTATTTTTCAAGGCTATCCAGAGCCTTCTGGTTGCCTGTTCCTTTTGATGGTGGAGAATGGGTCCTGTGCCTACAATGCTGATGCAGTACAATGTGCAATCAACTTTAGTTCCCAATGGGATGAAAGCTTTTAGCCTAAGCCAGAGAACAAACTAGATTGAAAGGAACAAATCTCCTGAATAGCAAATCACATGTTTTTATGTTGTGGCTGGTATAAAAAGTTAACTTGGAATTTTGACCAGCTAATGCTGAAGTTTATGCCAGAAGCTGAAATTTGTTCTATACTAAAAATAAACAATACCATTTTTTTGTTATTTACTTTTAAGCCCTTGCCCAATATTCCTGCTAATATGATTATAGCAAACAACATGTACGGTGAATTGCTCTGAGCAATGATTTGCTCAAATGATTTGAGCAATGATACAAAATACAGATTATAGCTTAAATGGTAAGCACTGACATATTCCTATGTTCTGCTTTCTTTTACAAAGAAAAATGTAGAATGACTTGAAGAAAACATTTCTACAAGGAATCAGGAAACCTGGATTTGAGTCCTTAGATTGTCACTATCTAACAGGAAGTGTGTGTGTGTGTGTGTGTGTGTGTGCATGTGTATGTGTGTACATGTGTGTGTGTGTGTCCTGGTACTTAAATTCAGAGGCTGGGGAGCTCTCCCAGAATTTTTGTGCTTAAGGCTAGTGCTCTACTACTTGAGCCACAGCTTTATAGTTGGCTTTTTGGTGCTTAATTGGAGATGAGACCCTTATGAACTTTCCTATCCACGCTACCACAAATTATAGTCCTCAGATCTCAGCCTCCTGAGTAGCTAGTATTACAGATGTGAACCACTAGCACCTGGCTTCGAAGTGGAGACCTTTAGCGATTTCATTTTACATCTTTAAACTTTGTTTTCCTGGTAGTTAAATGAAAAGGCTACAACTATTTAATCTCTGAAGTAAGTAGGTTATCACAAATATTTCCCAGTCATTCTTATAAGCTTTCACTCCCTGAGAGAATACTAGTTATAAAAAAATGTTTTCCAGTAAAGTCTATCTTTGGTCAGACCTAAAACTCAAATCTGAAGCCACAGTCTCAGTCCTCTGTAGGACAATCTGTGGGCGGACAATCAATGCATTTGAGTACAGGTTTGTGGTAAAATAATAGTTTGTAGAAATAGAGTACTTAGGTGCCCACAAAATAACCCAATGGATATCCAACATAGACATATTTTCTTTTTTTAATGAGTTTTATTGTGAAAATCCTGTACAGAGGGGTTACAATTACATGAGCAAGGTAATGAGTACATTTCTTATCAAGCATTGTTGCCTCCTCCTTTGTTTTTCCCCTACAATCCTTTCCCTCCCATCTCTACAACTACACTTCTCCTTCCCTGCCACGTAAATTGTAAAGATTGTTTTTCGACATAGCATCTTGTACATCTCATTGTTGGAATGGGTCAACCTGTATCCCTATTCAAACAATTTGTTTTTATCCCTTCCCATACCCGAATTATACCAACATCAAATACAGTGAAAACAGGGGTTATACCTTGGGAGAGGGACATAAAAAGCACAAAAAAATCACATGGTACCTCATAAATACATTAGAAACAATAGCAAGAAAGAAACCACTGTGTCCTTATTTTGGGGTTCATTTTGCTTAACATCATCTTCTTTTTTAATTGCAAAAATACCGTACAGAGGGGTTACCATTACATGGGCAAGGTAACGAGTACAATTCTTTTTTTGTTTGTTTTTTGTTTTGTTTTGTCAGTCATGGTGCTTGAACACTGGGCTTGAGCACTGTCCATCAGCTCTTCAGCTCAAGGCCAGCGCTCTACCACATGAGCTACAGCGCCACTTCCATGAGTACTTACATTTCTTTTTTCTAAATTTTTTTTATTGTGAAAATACTATACAGAGGTGTTACAATTACATGGGCAAGATAATGAGTACATTTCTTATCAAGCATTGTAGCCTCCTCCTTTG
>NW_012267360.1:1056472-1145468 GCF_000151885.1 Dipodomys ordii
ACTGTGGGGGAGGGACATACAAAGCAACAAAGAAATAATCTTATAAATGCGTTAGAAAAAAACATTGAAATACATATCTAAGGGTTCATTTTCTAAACATGACATTATCTGACCTTTTCCGCTTGACTCATACATATACTAGATATTGCAAATAAGGGAAACCATGGGACCTATGTTTCTTTGGGCCTGGCTTACTATACATACATTTCTTATCAAACATTGTTGTCTCTTCTTTTTTTCCCCTTCCCATCCCTTCCCATCTTCACCCCCCACCCTCCAGAAAAATTGTAAAGTTCGTTTTTTGACATGATGACTTGTACATCTCATTGTTGCAATGGGTCCACCTGTATACCTATTTAAATGATTTGTTCCTTTCCTTCCCCTCCACAAATTATACCAATATCAAATACAATGAAAACAGGGGTTATACTGTGGGGGAGGGACTTACAAAGCAACAAAGAAATAATCTTATAAATGTGTTAGAAACAATCGCATGAAAGAAAAAAACATTTGAATACTTACGTTGGGGTTCATTTCACCTAACATCATCTTATCTGACCTTTTCTACTTGTGGCAGACAAATACTAGTTATTGCAAATAAGGGAAACCATGGGACCTATGTTTCTTTGGGCCTGGCTTACTTCAATTAATATAATTTTTTTCCAAGCCTTTCCATTTCCTAACAAATGGGGCAATGTCATTCTTTCTGATGGAGGCATAGAATTCCATTGTGTATATATACCACATTTTCTTGATCCATTCATCTACTGAGGGGCATCTGGGTTGGTTCCATATCTTAGCTATGGTAAATAATGCTGCAATAAACATAGTTGTGCTGGTAGTTTTAGTGTGGTCTTGTTTGTAAACATTTGGGTAAATGCCCAAAAGTGGGATTGCTGGGTCATAGGGGAGCTCTATGTGAAGTCTTTTGAGGAACCCCCATACTACTTTCCAAACTGGTTGAACAAGTTTACATTCCCACCAACAATGAAGTAAGGTTCCCTTCTGTCCACATCCCCTCCAGCATCTGTTGTTGTTAGAGTTCTTGATTTTTGCCATTCTAACTGGAGTGGGTGGTATCTCAATGTTGTTTTGATTTGCATTTCTTTTATGGCTAGGGAGGTTGAGCATTTCTTCATGTGTCTATTGGCCATCCTTCTTTCCTCTTCAGAGAAGTTTCTCTTTAAGTCTTTAGCCCACTTATTTATTGGGCAGTTATTTCTTTGAGGATTTGTTGCTGGGAGATTTAATTTTTTGAGTTCCAGGTATATTTTAGATATGAGACCCTTGTCTGTTGTGGGGATAGTGAAGATCTTCTCCCAATTTGTGGTCTTTCTATTGATCTTGCTAGCTATGTCCTTTGCCATGCAGAAGCTCTGCAACTTCACACAATCCCATTTGTCCAGCCTTTCTTTGGTTTGTTGTGTTCATAGAGATATTTTCTATTCTGGCTTAGTCCAGCACCAGTTCAAAGAAAGTTGGGAGGGGTAGAAAAAGAAAATCAGAGATTTTTTATTCGATTGAAAATGACTGTAACTAAATACAGTAATATATAAAACTATATCAGTTCTAGAATGATCTCAGAAATGCCTGCCATATAGATAAGGTATGACCAATTTTCCTTTTCTATCATCATGAACCATGTAAGAAATTTGGCCAAGAATCTTTGAAAAGTTTACATATTGTCAGGGTAGCATTCAAGATTCATGTCATGACTGACTTCTGTGTGAGTCATACCTAAATGCAGGATTGATCTATACACATCAGCTCAGTATCACTATGCTTTAAATGCCCATTCTCTCTCTTTTTTTTACTGTTTTGTTTTTAATTGTGAGAATATAGTACAGAGGAGTTATAATTACACGGGCAAGACAACAAGTACATTTCTTATCAAGCATTGTTGCCTCCTCTTTGTTTCCCCTTCCCATCCCTTCCCATACTCCCCCTTCCCCCACCTGGTCCTCCCCCGCCCCACCAAAGTTGTAAAGTTCATTTTCGACATAATGACTTGTACATCTCATTGTTGCAATGGGTCCACCCGTATCCTTAATTAAACGATTTGTTTTTCCCTTCCCCTATGTCAAATATAAATACAATAGAACAAAGTAATATCTTACATTACTGCCCCGATAATGGCACAGAACCAAGTTTTAATTTTTTAAAGAGTATATACTAGAGCATTATTTCATAAGATAAAGGTCATTTTTATCTTGGTTTTTTGAGAAAATTGTCTTTTCTGTCAAAATAGTTTGCTCTCTGTCTGTTAATCTTGAAATATCTTTTTTTTTCTGAAGTGTTCTTGCTTTGGCCATATGGCTTGGCCCTTGTTAATTACATTTTAATGATATACTAGTTTTTCCTGAGAGCTTTAATTAGGATTCCTGTTAGAAACACCTCAAATTTAGTTATATTTTATTAATTTAGCCACATCCTTTTGCAGATTGTGAACCTGGGCTCAGCCAGTGTGAGCAGAGGCGGGGTTTCCTGGCTTAGGGATAAAATGGGACCAGCCTGCCTGCTCTGTGTTCTTCCTTGCCAGTTTGGGCTTATGGCACACCCTTCTGCAAAAGGAACCTGCCTTGCTGAGCTCCTTTTGAGTTGGTGTTCTTATTTCTTTGCCACACTCCAATAGCTTGAACTATTTCTAACAGTTTGAATCAAGTCATAATAAACATGATGAAATCAGGGTATAATCATAAAATGCAGTTGGAATTGACTCAGTGGTAGAGTGCTTGCTTTGCATGCATGAGGCCCTGGGTTAGATTCCTCAGCACCACATAAACAGACAAAAGCCAGAAGTGGTGCTATGCCTCAAGTGGTAGAGCATTAGCCTTGAGCTGAAGAGCTGACAGATAGCGCCCAGGCCCAGAAGTTCAAGTCCCACGACTGACAAAAAAAGAAAAAAAAAAGTCACCATTTGAAGTGCCTGTGAAACTTGTTCAGCCATGAAAACTCTTTTAAATTCCAAAGAAAAACATCTTATAGATCTTCAGATACTGGTAGTTTAAGTTGATTAAGAAATTACATTAAAATGTAGAGCTACATAGAATGAGTTTGGTAGTGATCCCTCCCTTTCTATTTTATTGGAGAGTTTAAGTAGTAGTGGTGTTACAGAAAGGCCTTACAGAATTTTATCATGAAGCCATTAGGTCCTGAGCTTTTCTTGGAAGAGAGGTCTTTTGCTGCTAATTCAATTTCATTATTTGTGATACATCCTTTTAGTTGGTTTATATCTTCCTTGCTCAGTTTGGATATATTTATTTTCTCTAGGAATTAAGCCTTTTCTGCCAGATTCTCCAATTTATTGGTATAGAAGCTTACAAAGTACTCCTGGACAATATTCTGAATTTTGCTTGAATCAGTTCTGTTGTTTCCTTTGTCATCTCTGATTTTATTTGTTTGGGTGATTTCTTTTCTTCTCAAGTTAGTCAGATTTGCTAGGGACTTACTTTTGTTCATGTTTTTGAAGAATTAACTTCTTGTTTTGTTAAATCTCTAAGTGAAGTAAGCTAGACTGGGAGAAACAAAGGTTGTCTAGTTTCCCCCATTTGTGGTAGATAGAATGTTCTTATAAATCTGTAAGTAAACTTGTTGGCTGGTAAGGAAGTGGCTACAAACAAATTATATGAAGTATAATAGACTATTTCAGGAGTTAAAATTGTGTGTGTGTGTGTGTGTGTGTGTGTGTGTGTATTAGAGAGGGCAAAGTCCAACAAAATAATTACTAGGAAAAGGATACTTGCAGGAGGAGATATGGATCCAAGGGAAAGGAAAACTAATGAAGTGGGAAGGACAGGAGAAGGCAGTCAATAATTTATTGTCTATATCACAAAATTCAGAAAAGTAAGGGAAGGGGTTGGTAGAAGAGAGGTGAGAATATTGAAGGGAGTGACACTCATCAAGACAGATTGTAATTATGAACCACTTTGTTAAATGGCACCTTCTTTGTAAAACCACTTAAAGTTAACAGAATTTTTTTAAAGATGTAGAGCTACAATAAGTTTAGAAATTCTTTTTTAAAAAAAATAAATAGGGATACAGATGGACCCATTGCAACAATGATACATACAAAATGCTATGTTTTAAAACGAACTTTACAACTTTGGCGTAGTTGTAGAGTAGTGTAGTTGTAGAGATGGGAGGGCAGGGATGGTAGGGGTATAACAAAGGAGGAGGAGCAATGCTTGGTAAGAAATGTACTTATTACCTTGCTCATGTAATTGTAACCCTTTTGTACGGTATTTCACAATAAAAACTTATTAAAAAATTATGACTGAGAAGGTGTCTCTCAGTGGTAGAGGGCTTACCTTGCATGCATGGGGCCCTGGGTTCAATTCCTTAGCACCACATAAGCAGAAAAAGCCAGAAGTGGTGCTGTGGCTCAAGTGGTAGATTGCTGGCCTTGAGCTGAAGAGCTTGAGGGATAGTGCCCATGCCCAGAGTTCAGGCCCCTTGACCAACTATATGTTTATGTGTATGTGTGTGTGTGTGTGTGTGTGTGTGTGTGTATTAAGTACATGCCCATGTGTTATATGTTATTTAGACTACACATGAGTGGACTTGATGCTTAAAATTAAGAAATTCAAAATCAGTTTTCAAATTTTCAGTAACTCATGACTCATTGTTTATTAATTGCTGATTTCTAACACAATCTGATTTGACAGATAAAGGAACTGGAGTAACAATGGTATTAAAATTGTGAATTATTTTAGTATTGTCAGAAATACACCATTGGTGGGAGAAAGAGGACTCAAGAGTCTTCTGTTTGAAGTAATGAATAAATTACTTCATTCTTTTAACAGTTAAATGTCACTATGTGACATTTGTTTTACATATTTATAAAATTTGTCTCAGAAAACATGTAGTAGCTATGCATGTTAATTATACTATGTAATATATAATGCCTAATATACTTTGGAATGTATGTGTATATGTTCAATAGTCTAAAATATCCCCAATAATTCCTCAGTATATAATGTCTTGGTTCTCAGGTAGCAAAATAGCTGCATGAATAAAATCTCCATGGCAGAATGGTTATTTCTTCTATTGAGTAACACAGGAGGATTTTTTAAACTCCCCAAGCTTACTTGAAAAAGCAGTCTAACAATGTGAGATTGTTTCCGCTTAATTCTTCATTGATTTTTTTCTGGCTAGTTGATAATATTTTATAGGGTTATTGGAAGTATTTTTTAAAATATATATCATCATCATTCTCCTAAAATAGTGAATGGAAAGCTGGGAAAACAAAACTGCCATTCATTGTGTATAGTTTAATGTCAGACTCTACAGTGGAAATTGATAACCACGTTTTGGGCAAAGCTGATTTAAGGTACCTCTGATGAAGCTTCACACTTAACAGTGTATCTAATCTCTTCTGGAACAAATAAGTATCTCAAAAATATATTTATCTCTTGTGTTTACTATAAAGACCCTGCACCCTGGTAAAATATAGCTATGGTTCATTATTTATGTCTCTAATAAGTCATTACTCAAATGTGGTATTCAGATGGGATTTTTTTATTTCTCTTTATAAAATAAGCAGCAACAACTTACCTCATAATTTTAGGTTCACATTACTCTTTAGAGCCAACTTTGTTTTTTTTTTGGGGGGGTGTTCCGGTCATGGGGCCTGAACTCTAGGCCTGGGCACTGTCCCTCAGCTCTTCAGTTCAAGGCTAGCATAGAGCCAACTTTGAAAAGTACATGTTCTCATAGTCATTTACTTCAGCCATTTGGTAAGTGGACAGCAGAGTCTTCTAAAAGATAAGGCATACTGAGTGATGGTACTAAATAATTTTTTCAAACATCTGAAGGGTATGTTGAAGCTCCAATA
Organism: Dipodomys ordii; assembly: GCF_000151885.1. Classification (NCBI taxonomy): domain Eukaryota; kingdom Metazoa; phylum Chordata; class Mammalia; order Rodentia; family Heteromyidae; genus Dipodomys; species Dipodomys ordii. The sequence goes on from NW_012267360.1 coordinate 1,062,306, forward strand.
GATTGAACTGGGCAACCAGGTCCCATTTATAGATTCCTAAGGCACTCTTCATTATCATTCTGGTCACTCATTTAGTTTCATTATAACTTATATTGATTCTATTTTCTGAAGGAGTCTGGGGGATGAGACAAAGAAGTAATTAGTTTCTCAAAGGATAATCTGACTGTCGGGTAAAATCATTGTACAAGAATGAAATACTCAAGTTCTTCTACATCTAAAACAATTTGTAATTAATTAATCAGCCATACCAAACAAAATTTGGAAAATTTAGCAAATTTGGAAACCTATAACTAATTAAACTAAAGGATTTCAGGGATGTATATGCATAGTCCTGATTGGAGTGGGTTCACATCCATATTGGATAGCAACTATTTCTGCCAAATATCTTCAGCTGTATGTCACAGGCATGAATCTGTTACTTAAAAAGGTATTTTCTTATATTTATATTACATATACCTTAAGCATATTCTGAGGTTACAGCATTGCTTGGTGGAAAATTAATATTGGCATTAAAGTATTCAAACAAAATGATCTAAGGAGATTAAAATGTTTTAGCTTTGATGAACAGAGCTAAAATGAAAGGATTTAAAATGAATCATTTCCTTTTAGCTCTGATGCACATTTTAAACAAAAATTTTAAATATGACCCCGGGCTAAGGCGTTTTTATTTAAGTAATTGATTTGCAACAAATGTGTCAATGAAATATATAAATAGAAGTACTAAGCGTTTGTGAGCTGTTAAAAAATTGTGCAGACACATAGGTTAAATTTCTCTCATTTGCTTTCACTGTGTAAGTGAGGACGTACCTGAGACCTACCTGACTCAAAACAAACGAGCTTAGACCAAGTCTCCTGTGGCCATATGAAAAGTTAAGAATGATTGGCTCTCTGAACATGATAGGTCTAAAAATCTCTCTTTCTCCAGTATGCACAGTAATTTAGAAGACAAAAACGTATCATTTTCCCAGAATTTTTATTACTAATTTTATTTTCTTTTTAAATATATTTTTATTGTAAAAATACTGTACAGAGGGGTTACAGATACATGAGTAGGGTAATGAGTACATTTCCTGCCGAGTATTGTTACCTACTGATTTGTTTTTCTCCTACCCAGTTCCCTCCCCACCTCCCCAACTCCTCCTCCCTCCCTGCCCCGACATTGTAAAGTTCCTTTTCAACTATTGTCCTGTACATTTCATTGTCACAATGGGTTAACCTGCATCCCCATTTAAGCATTCCACTGTACCCCTTCCCCTCCCTAAATTACAAAAATGTATATATAAGATATAGAACACCAGAATCAAAAACAGTGAATAGGGGTTATACCGTGGGGGAAGAATATACAAGAGAAACAAAAGAATCACATAGTGCATTATAAGTACATTAAAAACATGTACTAGTCATTGCAAACAAGGGAAACTATGGGACCTATGTTTCTTTGGATATGGTTTACTTCATTTAATATAATTTTTTCCAAGTCTTTCCATTTCCTGACAAATGGGGCAATGCCATTCTTTCTGATGGAGGCATAGAATTCCACTGTGTGATGTGTATGTGTGTGTGTGTGTGTGTGTGTGTGTGTGTGTGTGTGTATGTGTGTGTGTGTGTGTGTGTACCACATTTTCTTGATCCATTCATCTACTGAGGGGCTTTGGGGTTGGTTCCATATCTTAGCTATGGTGAATAATGCTGCAATAAACATGGTAATTGGTGCTTGCAAAATTTATTAAACACTTGTAGAAAACTAAAGCTAGATCCGTATATATCACCCTGCATCAGAATCAACTCCAAATGGATCAAAGACCTCGAAATAAAAGCAGACTCCCTGAAAACATTACAGGAAGGAATAGGAGAAACTTTAAGGCTCCTTGGTATAAGCCAAAATTTTCTTAATAGAGACCTAGAAACAGAACAAATCAAAGAAAAATTGGACAAATGGGATTGCATGAAACTGTACAGTTTCTGCAAGGAAAGGACGTAGCTAGCAAGATCAATAGAAAAGCCCACAGACTGGGAGAAGATCTTCACTAGCCATAAAATGGACAAGTGTCCCATATCTAAAATATACTTTTCTTTTATTTAATTGAAAAGTGATGTGCAGAAGCGTTACAATTACCTAAACCAGGTAATGAGTACATTTCTATTTGAACAGTGTCCCCCCTCCCTCATTTTCTCCCCCTTTTTTCCCTCCTGACCCTCCTCTCCCCCCAAGTGCCATAGTTCATTTTTAACACAGTATAGGATGAAGGGTGAACTAAGTCAGAACATATATATATATATATATATATATATATATATATATATATATATTTCAAACAAAGAAGGTGGGTATTTTTTTTCCAGGAAAGACTGAAGATGAACTTGATATTCAGTCAGCCCACTCCTATTTTAATCCTATCAATCTGTAATCAAAAGAATCCACTAGATCATGGGTTAAGTAATTTTCAAACTCTGTTCTTTGGAAATATGTCAGAGGCCACAGGAACAGGAAGGACAGAGAGGTAATTAGATAAGGTATGTTTCCTGCCTCACTATTCATATGAAACATTTATCCTGGGCTTCTAAAGGACAGAAGAGGGCTTGTGGTGCTGAAAAAGGGGTTTATATCCATTTCTATCACCAGAGATTTGAAATATCTCATTCAGGAAGAAATAAGTTACACAAAATCTATTAAATTATTATGAACAGGATCATGAACAGAACCTAGACCTTGGACATATAAAGGCCTAAGATCAAGAGGTATCCATGCTGATATTCTGTTTGCAATTTGGTTCTTTTTCACCAATATACTCCAATTGACCAGGTTTATTTTCCTTATTTTTATATTTTTATGAGAATAATGTTAAATCTCCTATTTGTAAGAAACAGACTGAACTCAGATTTATAATTTATAGTATATATCATTAATTTTTATTATGTGTGGGCAATTTCATTCATACATTCATCTTGACTATGAGTGAAGTGGCTGAGATTGAGTCATGTTAATGTCTTTAGGCACAAAATTAATGCAGTATCTCAGTTTTGTACTCTGCTTAATACATGCCAGTGTATGTGTTAATAAATACAAAAGTGGGTTTGAAATCTAGTGAGTATGAAAAGAAGAGGTAGCAGACTGTGTGAGAGTGGGAAGGCTTAGACTTACAAATTGTTATGCTTATGCATTTCAAGACATAATTATATATTCTTGACTATAAGGCAATTTTTTTCTTCCATCATACTTCTTGCACATTCTTTAGTTAAAATATAGAATAGAACTTTTATACTTGGATATGTACTAGTTATTTTTTCCCATGGTATCAGGGACTTGTACTTTCTGGGCTTGCTCTCCTCTCTCTCTCTCTCTCTCTTGCTCTCTCTCTTGCTCTCTCTCTCTCTCTCTCAGCTGGAGCTATACCATTTGAACCATGTAACCATTCCAGCATTTTGTTGATTATTTTGGAGATGGACTTTCACAGACTTTCCTGCCTGAGCTGACTTCAAACCACAATTCTTCAGAACGCAGCCTCATAAGTACTTAAGATTACAGATATGATCCATGGTTAATAATAACTTATTTATATGCCCTGCACATTTGTTCTTCACTCTGCCTTAGCAGTTTCAAGTTTGGTGGATTCAAGCAACAAAGTTTACAGTAGGTAATTGGTCAGAAAGGACAGGGTATGGTTATTGTGTTTAGTCCTGAATTTCTTCTCTGGATGCTGACATAGTATGGCTATAGCTCATGACATAAAGTCTCAATTACTATCTAGCCACTTCTAAACACACTTAACTCTGTTTATGTTCTGGCAAACATTCAGCTAGTTCCTATTTTAAAGAGATAGCTACCTGCTCTTAAAATATTCAAGTATTCCTTGTTGATATTCATTACCGTTACTTATATTTACAGATATTTTTTTAAAATGTTCTTCAAAGATACAATTTATGCATTGGTCTTTGAGCATCTGAGAAAGGGATTTCTCCTGTAATCCTGACCACTTAGACATACAATTTCCTGAAATCCTCTAATAAACATGATTATTCTATCCATTTCCTTAGTATAGTTCATAAGCTATCCAATGATTGGAGTACTACTTTATTATTTGTAATGCTTTATACTTTTAGTTATAGTAACCTATCTTTTCAATATTGATCTAAGAAATCTGCTTAAATGGGAGAAACGTGGAAAATTATATACTTGCTAAGTGATAATATCTAGATAACATCTAGATCACTGCTTTGGAATATGTCCTAGCTAAAGCTGACAAAGGTTAAGAATGTCTAGTTTAAAGGTGCAGTAAAAGAGATTTTTTTTACTTCTACATGAGTAGCATATAAGACCATGAAATCACTGAGCTCACTGAAACCAAAATTTCCTTTGGCTTATTATGTACAGGTGTAAAAAGTATCAAAATAAAATCCACTATTTTGTACAAATAATATACATTAATTTCAAAAGGTCCACAATAGTAGCTAAGGCAAAGTTGAGACTCAACTTGCACAAAAGCTGTCCTTTTGATATTGTATAACTGACCATAAACCTCTGTATATTCAGTGACAAACAAAACCTGTAAGACCATTTTATTTTTATATTTTTGCATTACTTAACCGACAAGGATTAAAAATAATACCAACTTAGAGGTATTTCATGTAGCTTTATTTAAGGAGTTTGATATTACATTTCACCTAGTACCATACTTAAGTGCATTAAAACCAAGCATATTTCCTTTGATAAAGCTCTGAAGCTCTGGGTTCTGTAGTTTATGAAAGGCAAATTGACATCAAGTTGTAGATTTTGTTCTGTTTTTTTTTAAGTGTGTATTTTACAATATGGGACCACAGCCTCATATTGTTCCACAGTCAGATATATTTTGAGAAAGCTTTTTCTTTTTGCAGTCATGCAACAATTGAAATCTTGGGAGTAAAGTAACACATAGATTGCTGGCATTGTTAACCTTGCATCTGTGCCCAGAGTTTCTACCTTACAATAGACAACCTTCATGCTTTGTTTGATTTTGTCCATCATATGGAAAGAAGGCAAAGAAAATTATAAATAAGCTGGGTGCTGGTGGCTAATGCCTCTAATCCTATGTATTCCGGATTTTGAGATCTGAGGATTGTGGTTCAATACTAGCCAGAATAGGAAAGTCTGTGAGACTCTTATCTCCAATTAATCACAGAAAAAGGTAGAAGTAAAAGCTGGGAGCCTGTGGCTCACTCCTGTAATCCTAGCTACTCAGGAGGCTGAGATCTTAGGATCATAGTTCAAAGCCAGCCCGGGCAGAAAAGTTCATGAGACTCTGATCTCCAATAAACCACTAGAAAACCAGAAGTGGCACTGTGGCTCACGAGGTAGAGCGCTTGCCTTGAGCTGAAGAGCACAGGGACAGTGCCCAGGCCCAGTGTTCAAGCCACATGACTGACAAAAAAAGAAAAAAGAAAAAAAGAAAGGAAGGAAGGAAAAAAGAAAGAAACAAACAAACAAAGAAAAAAGAAACAAAGAAAGAAAGAAACAAACAAACAAAGAGGCAGAAGTAGACCTGTGGCTAAAGTGGTAGAGTGCTAGACTTGAGCTAAAGTATCTCAGAGACAGTGCCTAGGCCCTTGACTTCAAGCCCCAGGACCAGCAACCTCCCCATGCATACATATTCTAAATAGATGAAGTAGAATTTAAACAGAATAATAATATATAGAGATTTTTAAATAATGAGAATATAAACATCAAAAAGTACTTTGAAAGAATAATTTAGTTGTTCTTAGTTACTGTGTCCTGCTAAAGCCCCAGTAACATAGAATATTTAACTCAATAGCCCATGTTCCTATGTTCCTGTATAATTTTCATTTGTTGTTGTTGTTTTGGTCAGTTTTGGGATTGAACTCAGGGCCTGGGTACTGTCTCTGAGCTTTTTCACTCAAGGCTAGCACTCTACCACTTTGAACCACTGGGCCATTTCCAGTTTCCTGGTGGCCAATTGGAGATAAGAGCCTCAAAGACTTTCTGCCTGGGCTGGCTTTGAAAGGTGATCCTCAGTTCTCAGCCTCCTGAGTAGCTAGAATTACAAGATTGAGCCATGGACACCTAAGTAATATATTATTTATAATAAAATTTTAATTTATTAATTTCATTCTGTTACTAACTCCTGAATGGGAGTACTGAAGCTTGAAGTCAGGGCCTGGGTATTGTCCCTGAACATTTTGCTCAAAGCTAGCACTCTACCATTTGAATCATACCTCCACTTCAGGCTTTTTGCTGGTTAATTTGACATCAGAGTCTCAGGGACTTTCCTGGCCAGTCAGGTTTCAAACTGTGATCTTCAGGTTGCTTACTCCAGAAAAGCTAGAATTACAGGCATGAATCACTGGCCCATGGCTGTTACTAACTTTAGAATCCCATTCCCAGTGAAAGCCAAAACAAGCCCAGTTATAATGCCCACTTGAAAAATAATATGTCTATGTCTCAAGAAATCTCAAGTATTTTTTCAAATTCTCCACCTAAATTTATTTACTGAAACTCTCAATATTTGCATAAGGGATCAGAAATAGATTGCTGTAGGTATACTAGGTTTAGATTAATAGAGTAATTAGTGAAAAGTAGAATAACCCAAGACCATTTGCTTAACTCCTTTTCCCTCTCTCCCTCTTCTCTCCCACCTCTTACTTTCTTTTTCAATGAGCAATTTTCAGTAGCAATTACCTTGACAAGAAATATTCTGTAGTAATGAATCCAAAATAGTTCCACCTCCACAACAATGACAGGCATTTTCTTATACATACACCCATTTCTCCACATTTCAGTATGAAAGTTTAAGACTCTACTGTGAGTATTGTGCTAGAAAGACTCAGGTCAAATTTATAATGCAGTCAAACACTTCTTAACTAAGTGAAGCTCTCTGTGGAGTTCAAATAGGTCAGGCAGAATTAGCTTTGAAGCTTAAAGTCAAAGTCTTAACTAGAAACCACTGTTGATTTATCTTGTTATAAAAAGTTCCTTAAATCTCAGGTTTTGGGGGATATGATTGTTTCTCATGAATACTTCTTTGTCACTTGGAAAAGTAGTAACAGTGTATTCCTTTATTTCTTAAAAGTTCTATGAAGTTTCTGTTGTCAAATGAAAGGGTTGCAGAGAAAAGAAAAATAACTCCTTCTCTAAACTTGAATGATAAGCAGGAACAAAGTGAAGAATGGGTGGGGCAGGGTGTCAGGTGGTAAACTCCAGGTCTCACATTCTTGTTTGGTTTTTAAACTAAGGATGTTGCTATACCACTTCAGCAACAACTCTGCTTTCTGCTTTTTACTGGTTAGTTGGAGTTAAGAATTTCACAGACTCTTCTGCCTTTGCTGGTTTTGAATCTTGATCCTCAGCAGACTACTGAGTAACCAGGATTACAGATATGAGCCACTAATACTTGGCTTAAGAATGGATTTAAAAAGACTGTTCCTTCTTGTGGGCAGTAGTTTTGCTACATAGTGGATACCTGCAAGAACTCTAGTGATTTTCTTTTGTTAGAAAGTCTTTGAAGTAATAAAACAACCTTCCACTCACACTTTTTTTTTTTTCATTAGGATAGGATTCTTCATGATGATACAGTCATTCTCTAGTTCTACCAGACACAAGCCCATCAAAAGGCCATTCCTTGTTCTGCACCTGACAAGGTGAAGGGCTTGATCCCAATCTAGGTCAAAAGGAAAAATAAAAATGAAGTTCTATACAATCGCCATGCTTTAGAGAAAAACTTTCCAGGGAGAATGAATTTGGCTGTAACTTTACCCATTTTATCACAGCATGTAACAAATGCAAAAATGTTTAGGCTTTCCTCCTGCTGAAATATTTTTTTTTATCTATTGCACTTTTGCTCAGGAAAAGATTAATAAGCATGTTTTCAAAGTGATGCTGCCCACTGTGAACTTGTTTGCCTGCCATTTCTAAAATATATATGCCACCGAAAAAATTCTGCCTTCATTTACAGTCTGAAAATAGCTATCCTGAAACCACAATTCATTTTTGTGAAAAAGAAATGGATGGAACCGATTGGGTATTTTTATACCCAGTTAAACACATTAACAATACTAGTAAAACCTGATGGATTTCACAATGAAAACTTCTTACCAGATTTTCTAAGCAACATAGAACAGAAACTAATTAATGAAGTCAATGCTCCAAATCACCTCTGGAAAAAAATTATTGTATCACATTTAATATCTGAGAAAATTAAAACATTATAAATAAAAGTGATTTGGTATTATAAGCTTATACATATACTTAGTCTGGGGAATAGAAAATTATAGAAAATTATACTTGTAAGATCATTGCAAATGTACAAATATTTTTAAATAGATATAAGCAAAGTAATATGCAAATATTTTGTCTTCAAATGATTTTTCTTTTGTGACAGTCCGATTATATAAGTTTAGGCTGGTCCAGCATCATGACCTCAGCCTCCTGAATCCTAGGATTACACATGGATTCTACCATGCTAAGGGAAAATACATTACTTAAAAAATACTTGTCTTATTTAAAGAAAGTAACATCAGAATACATTCATTTTCTTCAGCCTGGCTACAAGGAGCAAAGTTGTCCTTGCCTGAGACTAAAATATCTGTAATTAACTCAAAGAATGTATGCTTTTTAAATCCTTAAGAATTGTTCTGCTTTATTCATAGAAACATCTTCAGAATAAGAAATCAGAAATATGGTGAAATTTGGTATTCAAATTAACAATTGGAATGGCAAAGTCCAAATCCCATATATTCACTCTGGTAGCTCTGATTGCAGACAGAGCTATAGGCCCTAAACAAACTCAAGAAGAAAACTTACTGATTGCATGATGCTTTTAGTATTGGTCATTTTGAAAATTATACTTTGACACCCTACCTTTTAATGGGTCTTGATTTTTTCTTTAAGTACTCAGTTCTTCAACTTGGTTCTGCTTAAATATATTTAGTTTATATAGATCTTAAAATTTTAGCAACCTTTAGAAATCTATACTTACCTTTTTCAAACAAAAAATTAAACTTTTGTTACTTGCCATTTCATTATTTTTCTTCTACATTGTAGGGAACTACAATATAATCTTCCATTATAAAACAAAATTGGACTTTCTTTTCATTGCTGTATCCCATGGACTAATACACTGTCCCCCATTTTCTTTTTGCTTCTTTCCAGGAAATATGAGGATTCCCTAAGAATCCATGGCCTTATATTAATCCTCTCTCAAAACCCATGTATCCAGGACCCTACTGGTATATCTCTGCACATCTCATATGTATACTTTTTAATTGAAATATATGTAAGTGTTAATGAGCATATATGCTCTAAAACTTGATAATATGTCATACATATTTGTTGTAAAACTATGTCAAACTATTTGTTTTAAACTCATTATATATAAGGATATATATAATATGTGGGATATATATAATATATCCTACAAGCAGCCCTTTTCAAACCTACTCACTGCCTCAAAATCTTTTCTGTTTTTTTTTTCAATTTTATTTGCTTTTAATTTCAATTTGGTCATATAGTTAGAAACTAGAAAATACCCAGAGTTCATTTCATATATTTCTCGTTAGTAGGTAGTTAGTTGATAGGTTGTTTTCATAGTATTATTTCAATCTCTCTAAAACTTCCCACACCTCCATCTGTACTGTCACTACAATAGATTAACCACAGTGTTGCCAGAGTGATTTTTACATTTTTTGTCCTCCTCACAGCTCAGTACTGGATCTTTGATTAAGTAGTATTCAGAATCCTCTCTTCCTTCACACATAACTTGTCTAGTAATATAAAGCTGGACATCTTAAATGTTTCCCATCATACACTTATTTGTCTCTTGGTTGACTTTTTTTTTTTCTTTGTGAATGTCCTGGGGCTTGAACACAGGCTCTGGGCACTGTCTCTGAGCTTCCCCCATAGCCCCTCAGGGATTGCACTCTACAGCTTTAGCCACAGCTCCACTTCTAGATTTTTGGTGGTTAATTGGAAACAAGAGTTTTAAGGACTTTCCTACCTCAGGTGGCTTCAAAACATGATTCTCAGTTCTCAGCCTCCTGAGTAGCTAGGATTAGAGGCATGAGTTACCAGGGCCCCATTTATGAGTGAGAACTCTATCTGCAGTGGAAGAGTAAGCAAATATAGCTTTACAAGATCTTCTAACTTACCTTTGTAGTTACCATTTAAAACCTATCTGTATCGTTTAACAAACACACAAGTAGCCAGGTGCCAGTGACTCATGCCTGCCTTTCTAGCTTCTCACAAGCCTAAGGTCTGAGGATCATGATTCAAAGCCAGCCTGGATGGGAAAATCCCCAAGACTCTTATCTCCAATTAACCAACAAATAGCCAGAAGTGGAGCTGTGGCTCAACTGGTTAGAGCACTAGCCTTGAGCAAAACTTCAGTGTGAGCACCTAGGCTTTGAGTTCAAACCCTAGTACCAGAACTTAAATAAATAAATAAATAAATGCCACATTAAATTCACTTATTTATATACTTACTTGAAAAATAAATACATTAATGATATTTTAATAACAAATTGAACTTTTAAACCTCCCTGTTCCTTGCTTGGATAATTCCAGAGAGGAGGGTTTCCTGAGCACTTACAGTGTTTATGTTATCATGATGCAGAATCTTTAGCCTGATGCATTCCAAAGAGCTGAGTGTATGGCCTGAAGATATTGATAGAATTTCTGTTATATCATTTCTGAGAATCCTAAAGAATCAAGGAAAAATAGATTTATGCCTATTTTCTACAAAAGTCTCTGGAATAACACCACATGAATTACTCATGTAGCAAGATTTGATTGTTTGTCTAGATCACTATTTCTATCACACCAATATAACAAAGAATAAAAGGTATTGCACAAAACTGTTCATTAATCATCACAAGTTAATAAGTGACTATTAGGAGACCAAAACAGACATAGCCATAAAAGGGTTCAAAGTTAAATTGGTAATATAATGGATAAATTTGATGGAGGAAAATAAAATCATAAAATAAGAAAGAATAAATTAAATCACTCAAAAGAAAACACATAGAAATTGAACCCAACAATGAAGACTTGTAGATGAGCAATACCATATTCAATGTAGAAGAATGGAAACATTGTAATTGAAAACAAAATTTTGGAATAATGAGCCTGACTCATCAGAAAAGTGCAGAGTATGTACATTATATGTGCTGCTGACTTAAAATTTTAGTGCTGAAAATTTTACAAACGTGAAAGGGAAAAAATGATCAGTTGAAGAACAAAAATTAGATTGTTTTGAACCTTTCTGCGGTAACAGTAAGAAATTTACTACAAAGATGTGAGGAAAAAAACTTATGATTGTAGATTATTACATCTTGGTTTTATATAAAGACTCCTGGAAAACTATTATACTATTTGTAAATTGTTCTTAAACATTTCTTGATGAAGGGATAGACTTTAGAACCTGCCTCTGCTCAAGATCATTGTCCTGGAGATTCAAGGAAAGGATACTTAACATACCATCTTTCTAGAAAAGAATGTGAAGTTACAGCTTCCAGGAAGAGCTGATTGAGTTTGGTCCAGTCAATTTTGGAGAATAAATTTCCAAATATTTAAAGTCCCCAAGGCTCTACTTCCTCTAAAGCTTCTATGGCTGTACAATACTTTTCTTTCTAGATTTGGAGAAGCAATTCAGGTATATTATGCAGGACAGGAACCAATTCTTCTTATTGCAATATCCCTTGCACCTAACTCAGTGTATAAAAGTACTTATTAATTATTTGTGGTTGAATAATTTAAAGGCAAGCGACAAAGAAAACAAATTGCATTTGTTTTCTTTGCCGCTTGCCTTTCTATTTCTGGCAAGTTCTCTTTAGAACTTAAATATACATATTGTGTTCTACACCATGAAAGACACAGACTTTAAAGCAGTGATCAAAATACAGTTACCAATGGAATACATGCTGCCTTTTGTTGTTTCTTTGTCCCTGGTTAGAAACCTCACTCTATTAGAAACAATTTGGAATAGAAGTTGACCAGTTAGAAAGAGTCACGTAGGCATCTTATTATTCTCTAGTTAAGAGCTGAAGAAGTCTGTAATTATAGAACTTTCCTGAATATGAAGCCATCTCTTTTCTCCTTGGAATCAACATTATTTAGAGTCAGGAAGAAGGCTTCAAGCGTAATCATGTAAAAAAAAAATCTACCCTTTATGTAACTTATATGTTATGATTAGGTATTTTACAATTTGGTGAGTCTGCACATTTGGTGATAGTTTCTGTTTTTTTCTTTTTTAATTTAATTTTATTGACAAAGTGATGTACAGATGTGTTACAGTTGCATATGTAAAATAATGAGTTTAAGCCAGGCGCCAGTGGCTCACACCTGTAATCCTAGCTACTCAGGAAGCTGAGCCCCATGTCCAGAAAAAAAATAAAAAAATAAATAATAATAATGAGCATATTTCTTGTCAGTGTTGTGTTTATCTTCTGCAGAAGTCTCCAGATTTCTGCAATTCTTTTTTTTGGAGCTAATCTTAGAAGTAGGAACATTCACATTTCCTCTTGGAAAACCAGTACAGTAGTGTAGAAATCCAATAACCACACGGCCCTTTGGAGGCAAAGCTTTCTGAAATAAGAAGCACAAAATTCTTATTAAGTCCTTCTGAAGTCTTGAAGAGGAAGTGATGTCGTTACTAATGGCTAGTGTTATTGTAGGTTGTGCTCATGGAATCACATGTTCTCAGAAGTGGGGCATTATGGCACTTCTCATTGGAAGACAGGTCTTTGGTCCTCAAAATAATTTCCATAAAACAGTAGAAATGGAAACATTATTTTACTGCCATATATAAAATAATAGAACTTGACAAGCAAAGTTATAATGACATAACAATAGTTTGTCTGAGTTGAAAGAGGTTTAAGACATTAAATCTATATCAGAAAACATGTTGACTTGTAGATTTATAGATACATTCCATTTACCACAAATGAGGGAAACCATGCAACCTGTGTTCTTTCTGTCACTTAATATCAGATGACTTGGAAGGCAGTTGGTATAAAGCAGCACTAATTTTTTTATTGTGAAAATACTGTACAGAGGGGTTACAATTGCATGGGCAAGATAATGGGCACGCTAAGCAGCACTAATTTTTGATACACCATTACAACTCCCTCTCAGAATAGTTCTAAGTCCTAAGTATAGAGGGAATGGGAAGCTGGCAACAAGAGGAGAACGCAAACACACATAATATTAGAAAAGGTTCACTCATTTCTTTGAGTAATTTTTTAAAATGCAATCCTTTATTTTTATTTTTTGCTTTCCTTTAATTTTTAAAAATATGTTTTTATTTACATTAGGTAGTTGTACTAAAATTAGTATGGAATAACAAAAACACCAAATAGCAAGAGCAATCTTTAGCAGGCAGAACAATGTTGGAGGAGTAATAGCCAACTTCAAGCTCTTTTACAGAGTGATCCCAATAAAAACAGCTTCATACTGACATAAAAATAGAGCCAAGGACTAATGGAAGACCACAGAATGGGAGAAGACTTTTATTAACTATCTACCAGATAAAGGCCTAATATCAAATATATACTTAGAGCTAAAAAATATTTGAATCATCCAAAAGTAAACCTGTCAAAGAAAAACAACCTAATTAATAATTGGCTAAAGACTTAAAGACTTCTCAGAAGAGGAAATAAGTCTGGCCAATCAACACAGGAAAAATGTGTTCAACATATCTGTCCATAAAATAAATAAAATCAAAACATCACCTCACCCCAGGTAGATTGGGCATTATCAAGAAAAATAACAATAATAAATGGTAGTGTGGATATTACCAAAAAGGAACTCTGCTACAATATTTTTAGTAGCAATGTAATCTTGTTCAACCAGTCTGGAAAGCAATATGGAGGGTCCTCAAAAATCTAACCATAGAACTATGCTACGACCCAGTAATCCCATTCCTGGGCATTATTCAATAGAACACAAACAAGAATACACTAAAGCCAACACCATAACCATATTTATCACGTTATTTACCATAGCCAAGATATGGAATCAGCTCAGATGTCCCTCAATGGACAACTGGATCAAGAAAATGTGGTATATATACACCATGGAATTCTACTTATCCATCAGAAAGAATGACATTGAACCATTCATAAGGAAAGAGAAAGACTTGGAGAGGATTATGGTAAGTGAACTAAGCCAGACCTAGAGAAACGCAAGTTGCACAGTATCTCATCAGTGGGAACAAGAATGCACTTATAAATCCAGAAGTAAGTGCATAAGGTGGCACCCAAGTGGTTATAAATAAGTTAACTGAAGTATAATAGAAACTATGGAGAATGCAAGTAGTATAATTCTTTAGAAAGACTAAATCAATGCCTAAAAAAGTATTAGGAAATAGATACTTGTTAGGTGGGCATCAAGAGGAGAAAAGATGGAGAATGAATGGGAGAAGTGAGTAGAACGCAGACAAGAATGTATTGTATGTGCCACAAAACTGAGAAAAATAAGGGAAGAGGTAAGTAGAAGGGGAGTGAATATGTTGAATGGGTGACACAGATCAAGATGTACTGTGTACATAAATGTCTTTGTTAAATGGCAAAAAATTGTCAATACATAACTTAAAATTAAGAAAAATGAGGGAAGGGGTGGTGAAAATGTTATAAAGATTGACATTGATCAAGAGGCACTGTATTCATAAACTGTTCTCTTTGAATAGTTTTGATTCATCCATTGCATCCACATTTGATTTAGCAGTGATGGTTGTGATTGAGTAGGTTATAATAAATATTTTTTTTTAATTTTGCTTTTAGTCATGTAGAAAAATGTTACTAAATTTGGAACTGACCTGAACGGGTCATTCATGCATAATTTTAGGGTATCTACCTTCTAATGAAATCTTACATTTAGTGGTTTTATTTCTACCTCTTTTTTTAGTTTTCATCATTTGTGCTTGTATTACTTCACCATTGAAAAATGTGACATATCAGTATCTTGTATAGTTATATTTTTAATACCTAGAAATCCACACATTTCAAGTTAATAATCTCAAATTACCATTTAAAATGCAAAATCCCATGCATTCCTAAAATGTCCCTTTCTTTTTATTAATAAGTTTTTACTGTGAAAATACTGTACAGAGGGGTTACAGTTACATGAGAAAGGTAATGAGTACATTTCTTAAGAAGCATTGTTGCCTTCTTTGTTTTTCCCCTACCAGACCTTCCCTCCCCCCTCCTTAACTACACTCTCCCCCACCACCATCCCTGCCTAAATTGTAAAGTTTATTGTTCAACAGTACATCTTATTGTTACAATGGGTCAACCTGTATCCCTATTTAAACATTTTTTCCATTCCCCTCCCCAAATGATACAAACATCAAATACAATGAAAACAGGGGTTATACCGTGGGGGAGAGACATACAAAGCAACAAAAAAAATCACATAGTACCTTAAAAATACTTACAAAACAATGGCAAGAAAGAAAAAAATACACTTGTGTCCCTATTTGGGGGTTCATTTTGCCTAACATCACCTTTTCTGCTTGTCCCAGACATATACTAGTTACTGCAAATAAGGAAAACCATAGGACCTATGTTTCTTTGGACCTGGCTTACTTTACTTAATATTTTTTCCAAGTCTTTCCATTTCCTAACAAATGGGGCAATGTCATTCTTTCTGATAGAGGCATAGAATTCCATTGAATGCATATATATATATATATATATATATATATATATCACATTTTCTTGATCCATTCATCTACTGAGGGGCAGCTGGGTTGGTTCCATATCTTAGCTATGGTAAATAATGCTGCAATAAACATAGTTGTATTGGGAGCTTTAGTATGGTCTTGTTCATGATCATTTAGGTAAGTGTCCAAAAGTGGGATTGCTGGGTGATAGGGAAGCTCTATGTGGAGGCTTTTGAGGAACCTCCATAGTACTTTCCAAAGTGGTTTAAAAAGTTTACATTCTAACCAACAATTCCCTTTCTTTCTTTGCTTCAAGTCATGACTACTTTATTTGGAAAGAATGAGTAACATATTATTTATTTTCTGTTCAAATTCTTCTTACTTCAAATTGCAGCCTCTTTAGATCTACAGTTTGAGCACTGCAGGTTGGAAGAGATCAACAGGATGATTCTTACACCAATATCTTCTTGAGAATTCCTTTTCTTTTTTCTAGTTAGGGATATGATTTTTTTTTGCTCATGAAATGTAAATGAAAATTATGAAATACTAATAGTCTTGGTGACTTAGTAAGAACTGACTTGGATATGTATCTTTTTTCTTCTTTAATTTACTTAAATTGTAAATTATCACCAATCAGTTGTACAAAGGAGGTTCTATTTAACAAAGCAGTTTATGAATTCAATGCATCTTGATCAGTGCCACCCCTTCGATATTTTCACCACTTGTGATCCACCCCTTTCCTTACTTTGCTTAATTTGTGGTATATACAATGAATTTTGATTTCATTCTCCTCACTTTTCCCCTTTATTTGTCTACCCCTCTCCTCTTGGCCTCATACTCTGTTGCATGTACCCTTTTCCTGATGCTGATATTGCTGGGCTGACCTAATTTTCTAAAACATTATACTATTTGAGCTCACCATAGAATCTATTATATTTAAATTAATTCAGTTGTAACCCCTTACAAACTGCCAAATATGTTGACTTGTAGATTTATAGTGCATTCCATCTGCTAAAAATGAGGGAAACCATGTAAACAGTGTTTCTGGCTGGCTGGCTGTACTTCACTTAACAAAATCCTCTCCAAGTCTTTACAGTTTCTCAAGAATGGCTCAATATCTTTCTTTCTGATGGATGAGTAGAATATATATATATATATATATATATATATATATATATATATATATATATATATATCACATTTTCTTGATCCATTTCTCCATTGAGGGACATCTGGGCTGATTCCATATCTTGGCTATTCTAAGTAAAGCTGCAATAAACAGGGTTGTGTTGGTGGCTTTAGTGGATCTTGTTTGTGTTCTATTGGATAAATGCCCAAAAGTAGAATTGCTGGGTCATAGGGAAGCTCTTTTGAGGAACCTCCATACTGTTTTCCAGAATGGTTGAACAAATTTACATTCCCACCAACAGTGTATTAGAGCTTTCTTTTGGCTTCATTCTTGCCAGCATTTGTTGTTAAGAAATGTTTCTTCTTTATTTCTTCCATTATCTCATAGCTAGATATAGAAAACCCTACATAGCAGTCCAAGACAGAACCAAACAATGAAATAAGTTTGATTCTGTCAGTAGTCTGATGGAAGGAGGCAGCTCATCAACAGTAGAAACCTTCATTAATACCAGCAACATTGCCTTAGAGTACCCAGATTGATGGTCAATTCTTATTGTTTCTCATATCACAAACAATGACTACTGATAGAGAGCAAGATGAGGTAAGGAATATTTATACTTGGCTAGCACAAATGTGGCAGTTCTAAGGAGATACCCTTGAGAAATTCCTTCCTACTTCTTGGTAACAATTCTCTTAACTCAGGTGGCATATCTACTCTTACTTTTTTTTAACTACTTCTACATCTTTTCTGGAGTCTAAAATTATACTCAACTTCTCCCGAAAAACTCTTCACATCACACATATTCTTCACCCTCTTTAAATATGTAAATCATTTAAAAATTCCAAAAATATTTCTTTGTTTAAATTGTTTGAAAAAATCTTCCTTTAGAACTACCATCTCTCCTTGGAATAGTTTATCTATGATATTTTAGTATCTGAAATGAAAATTTTAAAACGTATAATTACATTTATCCAGATGTAGAATTCTAGAATGCCCAGGGAGTCCTCGAGGAGGTATCTAGATGCTGCAGGGTTTTCATAGAGCATTACATGTTGTAAATATGAAATGAGTGTTGGTGGCTCATCCTTGTAACCCTACTTAATCAGTCAGGGAGATATGAGGATAACAGTTCAAAGTCAATCCAGGAAAGAAAGTCCTGACACTTTTCTCCAATTAAACACCCAAAAAGCCAGAAGTAGAGCTGTGGTTCAAGTAGTAGAGTGCTAGCCTTGAGCAAAAGAGCTCAGAGACAGTGCCCGGGACCTGAGTTCAAGCCCCATGACTGACAATAAATAAATAGATAAATAAAATAAAATTACCTCATGAATGTGTCCACCAATTAAATTATGTACATTGATTCTGTACATTATTGTAAATTATCTCGAAATGATATTTTGTATTTCTTTCTTTCGATGCTTAATTCCATTCATATCCAGAGACCTGAAATTCTGATAAGTACAGAAGGAATTCCAGGCTTTGAAGTCAATTATCAAAGAGAGATTCTTGACATCTGCATTACAAAAAAACAATCCAGCATTGAAAGCAAAAACTGTCTAGGAAATAAAAAAACATAAAATATATTTTACCATCATTTTTATGCTTTTCTCCTTTACATATACAACAAAGGTCTGGGAGGTGAAGTGTCACTCTTATTGCATATTTAATAGTCTGGTTTAATAAAAAATATCAGCCAGTCTGACTATTCTTGAATAGTCAGATTTCAATGTAAGTTCTCATCTGCAAAGATCTCTTGAATACTAAGGATTTATCTATTCTTTCTGAGGATCTCTGAATCTGAGAAGACATTCATGACTTTACTTCAGGATGACTACTCTACCAAATTCTTGTTCATATTCCTTAAGAGCTGAGACTTTCATAATTATAATGACATTCTTAGTGTTGTGCATGATACTCCTGTAATCTAACTTCACAACTTGTTCCTGATTTTTTCAAATAGCATGAATATTTGTTTCTTAACTCCTGATTTGATCCTGAATATTCTTGGACTTTGTTTCTATTTATTGACTGCTCTGTATATTTTAAAATTTTGGTAAAATTATTGCTATTAATTCCATAAACATAAATGTCATTATTTAAATAATTAAGGTTGCTGTTTAATTTAGCAATTCAAAAATTTTTCTCTATGGAAATTAATTGGCCACTATATATTAATTGGCATTCAATTTTATATTCAATTCAATTTATAGTTGCAACATGCAATTCTGGATGAAAATGCTACAATATCTATATAGCTCTGTCAGGATGTCCCTGGATATTCTAGAATTCTACATCTAGGTAAATGCAGTTATCTGTATTGAAATTTTCATCTGAAGCATTAAAATATAATAGATATAGTATTCCAAATACCTCTGTTTAAATTAGAGATTTTTTTCAAGCAGATTAGGCAAATAAATATTTTTGGAATTCTTGAATGCTTTACTCTGTCAAAGAGAGTTAAGGATGTGTGTGGTGTTGTGTAGAAGAAAATTTTAGGGAAGTGTTGGTGTCTTCTACATCATATCAGAATGTTCCTGAGACATTACATCCTGTCCCGACATCAAATCTAGTAAGAGGGAACAATAATGCTCAGCAATTCACTTAATGATGAATGAGTACAAGTCACTTTTATAAGTTTAGTGTGTTTTAAAAAAGATATCATCAATAAAATGCAACTAGAAAATATGAATTAGTTATAAAATAATCATGAATTCTTACCCAAATAGAGTGACAAAATCAAACACATGAACAACAGATATCGGTATCTTTCAGCAAGGTCAATTTCTACTTCAATGAAATTCTCTTTCCTAATCTATATCCTTGTTCCTGTGCTCTCACCATCCCACTTTCTCATTCTATACATTCATACATTTTTTTTCTTAATTTAGCCATAATCAAGAAATCTAACAACAGATGCTGGTGGGGTATAGCCAAAGGGGAATACTACAATGCTGTTTATCAACCATTCTGGAAAGCAATGTAGAGGTTTCTCAAAAGACTAAACATAGGGCTTCCCTATGACCCAGCAATCCCACTTCTGGGCATTTACCCAAATGACCACAAACAAGGCTTCACTAAGCTACCAGCAGGACGATGTTCGTTACAGAATTATTTACCATAGCCAAGATGTGGAACCAACCCAAATGCCCTCTCAGTAGATGAATGGATCACAAAAATGTGGTAAATATACATAATGGAATTCTATGCATCCATCAGAAAGAATGACATTGCTCCATTCGTAAGGAATTGGAAAGACTTGGGAAAAATTATATTAAGTTAAGTAAGCCAGAACTTAGAAAAGTAGGTTTCATGATCTCCCTAATTTGTAAGAATTAGAATCTATCTATCTATCTATCCACATATATATATATATATATATATATATATATATATACTATTCTTAACAGGGGATCTCAATAACCCAACTGCTTAGAGCATAGGACCATATATAATGAAGCCTATCAACATGAACTCCAATATATGGAAACAAGAGGTTCTTATTAGCCC
This sequence comes from Dipodomys ordii, assembly GCF_000151885.1. NCBI lineage: Eukaryota > Metazoa > Chordata > Mammalia > Rodentia > Heteromyidae > Dipodomys > Dipodomys ordii. The sequence continues at coordinate 1,082,583 of NW_012267360.1, forward strand.
CTGTATGCAGTTTGTTCTTTTTTTCTTGTTTTATTTTTTTGAATTTCTCTTAGATTTTTTTGTACCTCATATTTTACGTATAAGATAATGCAATATGTGGAGTCTAAAGGGAATCACAGAAACAACAGGACAACAGATGAACCAAAGCAACATTGATGTTCACTTGACACTGTGGAATATGAATATTACAACTTGGAGGAGAGAAGAATAGAGAGGGGTGAGAGACAATGAGGGATGGGGTAACAATAATTAAAAACAAATTTATGTATTGCTTTATTTATGTAACTGTAAATGCCCCCCAGTTCACCACCTTTGCAATAAAAAATAAATAATAAGGCTGGGAAGGTGACTCAGTGGTAGAGCGCTTGCCTTGCATGCATGAAGCTCTGGTTCAATTCCTCAGCACCACATAAGCAAAAAGAAAAAAGCCAGAAGTGGCACTGTGGCTCAAGTGGTAGAGCGCTAGCCTTGAGCTGAAGAGCTGAGGGACAGTGCCCAGGCCGAGTTCAGATCCCACAATCGAACACAAATAAATAAATAAATAATAAAGAGAAATATATTTTGATTATTTTATATAATTATGTTACATAATTATTAATAAATAATTATTATATTATATTCATTATGTATCTTATACATATATGAGATAGAATATACATATATTTATATATAATATGTTTTATATATAAATATACATATATCTGAGAGAGAGAGGAGGGGATGTGTAATCAAAAATCTTGAATTCCCTTTCTGCTACCCAAATTATACCAACATCAAGTATGGTGAAAACATGGTATAACCCATGGTGGAGGGACATACAAAGCAACAAAAAAATCATGTGGTACCTTATAAATACATTAGAAACAATAACAAGAAAGAAAAAAACCACTTGTGTCCTTATCTTGGGGTTCACTTAACATCATCATGTGATTGTAACCCCTCTGTACAGTATTTTCACAGTAAAAAACTCATTTAAAAAAATCTTGAATTTGAAGACCCAAACCAGTTTTTTTTTAACTTCAGGAAATTTATTTTCCATTATTGAAATCATTGGCTCTATTATGTTCATATTATACTATCTTTCTAGAAAATCTAGTACTAGATAGTGAGATTCTGATAAATTTGTTTTTAATAAGTTTTTTATTGTGATCATACTGTACAGAGGGGTTAAAGTTACATGAGCAAGGTAATGAGTACATTTCTTATCAAGCATTGTTGCATCCTCTTTTGTTTTTTCCCTACCCTCCCTTCCCTCCCACCTCCTCAACTACACTCCCCCCCACTAAATTGTAAATTTAGTTTTTCGACATAGCGTCTTACTAAACATCCTGAACCTTTAATTCCTGCTTTTCTTTCTTTTTTTTTTTATTGTGAAAATACCGTACAGAGGGGTTATAATTACATGGGCAAGATAATGAGTACATTTCTTATCAAGCGTTGTTGCCTCCTGCTTTGTTTCCCCTTCCCATCCCTTCTCATCTCCCACCCCCCCCACTCCCGCCGTCTAGCCTGCCCCCTCGCGCCAGAGTTGTGAAGTTCATTTTCGACATAACATCTTGTACATCTCATTGTTGCAATGGGTCCACCTGTATCCCTATTTAAACGATTTGATTTTGCCCTTCCCCTCTATAAATCATACCAACATCAAATACAGTGAAAACAGAGGTTATACCGTGGGGGAGGGACATACAAAGCAATAACAAAAAAGTTTTCCTGTTTCCTTTTTTCATTATTTTGAATTTTCACTTATTTTGGGGTTAGTTTAGTAATCCTTAGTGATAGACATTTTGATCATTGTATAGGTTCCTGGTTAATTTCAGCAGTTTATTATACTAAACATCCAGGGCCTTTAATTCCTCCTTTTAATGGACACACAATATCTTTAAATACAACAACATTTTAAGTCTCATTGAGGCTCTGAGTTACAATATTCTTGAATTTTTCATATTTTAATGCATTGATCCTGTTTCCTTGAGGAAACTCTAAACTCACTTTGACCATTGCTCCCTTCCTTTCAGCTGATGATTTTTTTTTACAAAAGCCTAATAATGAAATAGTTTATTATCTGGTTATATGCCTACCTCCTAATGAATGTCCTTAATAAGGTTTTAAAAATGAGACAAAGGCAAAGTGGCTATTGTTTTTTTATTTCAATATAAATAATATAATTAAGTCTAGTACTACAAAACTTATACTATTTTTTCACATGAATAAAAGGATTTTATGAACTTAATTATGACTAAAGTGAATATAAAAAAGCACTTTAATACCAATGATAAAGATGTAGTTATCAATGGTTAATGAGAAAAAAAATGCAAGACCATACCAAATCATTCTGCATTAAGAATTTGTAGATTCAGCCCCTTGAAAAACGTATTCTAGCTGGGCGCTGGTGGCTCATGCCTCTAATCCTAGCTACTCAGGAGGCTGAGATCTGAGGATCGCAGCTCAAAGCCAGCCCGGGCAGGAAAGTCCTCGAAACTCTTATCTCCAATAAAGCACTAACCACCCGAAGTTGGGCTGTGGCTCAAGCGGTAGAGCATTCGCCTTGACTGAAGAGCGCAGGGACAGCGCTCAAGCTCAGAGTTCAAACCCCACGACCAACCAACCAACCAAAGAAAATGCATTCTAAAAACATATGCTTTGTGATTATACGTTAATGAAAAGGCAAACATATGATTGCTAGTCTCTTCCTAATTCATCCTCTGTCTCTTGCCTTCTCATTTCCAATAATCTGCAACTGGAAACCTGTTTTATGTCACTAGCAAGACAAACCAAGAGATGAGGCGAGAAAGTGGAAAGAGTCATACACATAAAAGTAAGAAAATAAATCTCACGAGTTATAAATCCATACACACATACAGCAAAAGACAAAGGGGCAGGAAGCATTATTTGTAGGTGATGCAATGCATGTATTACATTGATTGCAACTTCAGCTTCAAGGTTCACGCATGTATCCAAACTCAACACTTTGTCTACCTTAAACAAATCCAATTTTATAAAATAACAATTAGATTGCAATAAAGTTGCTCAAATAAACAAAATCATATACTTTTGAAAACTTTACAGAAGGAAGAAGTGGAGAAGGAAGAGGGCAGTGATAAATTGAGGAAGGGATTCCTGAAAACTTTTGATCCATTGACAGACTTAGGACAAATGTCAGGACAAAGATTGTGAGATAAGATAGAAAGTTAGGAAGGAGAGGAAAGGAAACTGTAGAAAAGGCTGGGTTACTTACTGTGAGCAAGAGCTCAATTATGTTACTTCACAAAGGAAACTTAAACCCATGTTAGAATAAACCCAATGTAAAGATTAGATTTCTAGTCAACTGTCTGATTACTGTTATAACATAGATTAAGAGTTGACAACTATTACATACTAGTTAGGAAATTTATAAACTATTATAGTGCATATTATACAGGATTACTGCCATTTGAAGATTTCAAATAACAGATTGCTCTCCTAATAGCATCAAGGATTATTTAAAGGAAGTGAATAAAAACTAGTTTGACATCAAAAGTGAATAAAAACTGGTTCACATCAAAAGTTTGAAAAGGATTAAGATGTATGATTAAAGGAGAACTATGTTTTTTTTTTGTTTAACACAAGGGAGTAATTTTATTGCTTTTTAAATTGTTTGACCATTTTGTTTAATGAAGAATCCATTTATTTTTAATAATATACTGTATATAAATTTTCCTTACTTAGTGAAGGAAAATAACAGTATTTGTTATTCTTCTGCATTTGGTAGCTCTTACCAATGTTAAAACTACCAGGATAATTTTTATTTTTTTTTCTGTTCTGGTTCTCAGTAAATATTGGAGACAGAGAATAAATTGAACAAGTAACAATAACTATTACAGTTAAAATATATGTAACTTCTCTGAATCTAAAGTTTTCAACGGAAGCATTGACATATTTTGCTGTTTAAATTTTAAAATCCAAATGACAGAGCTTTCCCAATTGAGACAGTATGATAACCAGTAGGTTTCAATTCTTTATTTAATTACACTAATTAATCCCAGTGAGAACTATATTTTCTTGGAGTGTTCTTCCACCTCTGGCCCAGACAGACAGACAGACAAACAGACAGACAGACAGACAGACACACACACACACACACACACACACAGGGATATGAAGGCTATTTGCACTTGACCTCAAACCTACTGGATAGGCTTCAACTGTATCCGTCAACAAGTATTAGCTCATTTGGTTCCTCACGTGAGTCTAAAAATGATAAAGAATTTGGACTTGTAGCTGAAAACTATTATGATAGTGGCCCATTGGCTTAGTTGAAATATTCCAATTTTTACTTTGAACAAAGAGATTTCCTAATCTCAGAATAAGTCAAGTGTTCAAGAACAATAGCATCTTGAGCAATATCACCCCTTTCATCCATCAAGATGCATGTACTTATCAACTGATTTGTTGAATGGTAACACCTTTGTACAAGTGCTTAAAATAATAAAAAATAAATAAAAAGGAACATAGCATGGCATTTTTCTAGTTCCTATCTCAGAACACTAGTTGAGAGGCCAAACACAAATAAAAAGAAACTAGGTTGCATCAAGGATTTTTTTAAAGTTATCCTAAGCAACCAACCACAATCAATAAATGCCTTTACACCAAGAGGACTGTAGGCAGGTAATGAAGGAAAACTGACCTCACCAATCAGGATAAACTGACACAGTGATTCTCATCCAAGAACAGTTTCATCCACAAGGAATATTTGTTAATGTCCACTAACAGTTTTGATCATCACACTTTACTTACTGCATAGTCATGGTTCCTGATCCTGAAATGTAATGACTAGAGATGAGAGATGCTAGAAAAAGTCACACAAAGCACAAGAGAAGGCATTACAAGAGATTTATTCAGCAAAACAAGACAGTGCTTGAAATGTGGGTCAGAATGCTGATGTAACATTATCTCCAAATCTTGGTAGCTTAGAACACAAAAGTTTATTTCTCACTTGTATTATGTATCTTCATGTGTGTTCATGGTTGAGAATCACAAGTCAATATGGCAAAGCAAAGTGAAGTACTTTAGACAAGATACTAATTTTTTTAAACTTCTGATGAAAATGATATTATGCCTTCCTGTCTACATTTTACCAGTAAAAGCAGTAATCCCATCTTTTATCTATTACTGTATAACAAATTACACAAAAATTTAGTGACTTAAAATGATAGATTTGCTTCTCTGGTTTTGATATGGGAAAAGCTACAATCAAGGGAGCAGCGAGAAGTGCCATGCTCTACAAGTTCCAATGGGTAAGTTCTGCTTTTGAGCTCACTAAGTGGCCTTGTTAGAACTCTCCAGTGCCCTGTGGGCTGTTGGACTGAGAGTCTTCTCACCTTCTGTGACTGTTGGCAAGAGGCAGCCCTCAGTTCTTTGCCAAATTTCCTCTTCTTCAGACAAAGCACACACTAAGAGCCATAGACTAAACTTTCTTTTAAAACATATCCCTATATTCAGCCTAGTCAAGGGATTAAGAAATAACACAAACAAGAATGGTTGGGGTCATTATATCAGTTGTCAATAGCAACATGACATTTCTGAATTCTCCAAAATAGGATGTGTCACTCCTTCAGAGGGGGAGAGGCCTCAGATTATGAACATAAGATATTTAGTAAAAATTAATGTAATTCACTTTCCAAAGTATTTATTTTCTACTTCAGCAGGCTCAGATGAAAGGAGATGTGAATTTCTATATTTATATCATGAATTTGTTTTATTTATTACATTGAAATAGATATGGATATTTCTATAGTAAGAGAGAAAACTATGCTTTATGAACCTAAGGGATCATGTAGGATAATTCATAAAGGTTAAAAATTCTCTAAAAGTTTCAATCAAGAAAATGAAATGAAGTACCTGAGCAACGTAATTTAAAGAGACAGTCCACCAATGTTCATAAATATACATGTTAGTTCTTTCACCCAACAACTCTGTACTGATTAGGAATTATTTGTCTGGCTTTATCCTAGATACAGAAATACACAAGTGAATAAGGCACAAAACTTCCTGCCATTGGACCTTATGTTCAGATGAAATTTGTGCAATAAAACCCAACATAAATTATTTAAATATGCTCTTTCATACAATGATAATTCCTATCAGCATAGTAAAATAAAATAATATATCAACATAAATAAAAGAAATAGATTGAAAACTCTGAAATATTCAGAGAGTAAAAAATAACACTATAAGTTGTGAGAGTATTTGAAAGAAGGAAATTCAATGTAATGTTTATAAGTTTTTCAAAAAAGCTGTTTTGAATAATATGAAACTAAAAATATACATGTGCAACAAGAAAGGAAATTTTACACTTAAAATGTAGGTATGTATGTAGAGAAATAAGATGCATTCTTACTGTGTACATTAAATGAAAAAAATAAATAATAAATATATGTGTATTTTGCAAGCATCTTTCCAGGTAGGTCAATTATTTTGTTTTGCTTAGTTTATTGAAGTGTTAGGGTAGGTCACTGATTTTGATTTGCATATTTGGGTTGAGGTAAAATAGGATGAATTGGAGTTGGTGGCCTGCTTTCTACCCCTAGTCCATCCATATAGAGAGAAGCTAAAGAAGCATTTCTCCCTACATGAGCTAAGTGAAAACACAAGTATTTTTCTGGTTTTAATATGGTTAGATTATATATGGTATTTATCATCTTAAAGTAATAATTAAGGCACATGTTTTCTTAGACAGTTGCCTAAGAAGGATGACAGTAGGCTTCTCTTCCTGTACATTTTATAGGTGGATACTCCTTAGGCACAGTATAGTCCACAGAAACATCTCTAGGAGCTTGGTCAGCAATGATGTACAATGATGTGAATGTGATTTTCTCCTTCCTTGTGCTTCTTACACTTTTCCTTTCTTAAAAACTCAATGAGTCCCATTAGCTAAACAAAAACGTCTATGTTTTCACTTTAAAAGGACAGAAATTCCTGTCTAAATTACAATGCTGTTGTAAAGGGAGAGAGACTATGACTATAACTCCTATATATGCCATACTCCATTTTCAAGAACATGCAATATTTTTACACAAATGTAGAAATAGAATGGCTATGCTACATCACATTGCTACATCTTTATCTTTCTATACATGAAGAGCACAGATAGATATTTATGAAAATTGAGCAAATGGTTAAGAGTTGTTAAGTTGCATAGTGAGTAATAAGCTTCTTTTTTTAGCTTTGTATAGATTTAAATTTTCCTCCTATGACCAATGAGTGCTTTTATAGAAGAAAAGACAATAACATTGTTCTTTTAATTTAAACAAATAATAGAATCACAGCATGCAGTTTATCTGGAGAATGCATTTAATAGGCAAACTGTTATAAACTATGGGGATACCAAGAAATCATCAGCTTCTAAAGATTCACTTTCAAATGTTGCCACTCATATTTAACCAAAAAATGCATAAACTTAGCAAATTAATGGATTATGCCTTCCTCTTATAATGCTCCTAAATTTGAAGATTGCTATGATATCTTCTTTGATAAACATAAATAAGGTTAGATCTTATTAGCTCTGTTGAGATGAGGCAAATGGGTATAGCATATTCTATGATGTGCATTGATGACTCTGAAGGACAAGCAAATGTTTTCTCTACTTGATACCCTTCATTTTTTTTTAATAGTGCATCATGGGGCTTAAACTCAGGACCAGGGGCACCGTTCCTGAGATTTTTCCCTCAAGGCTAGTGCTCTATCACTTTGAGCCACAGCACTACTTATGATTAATTGGAAATAAGAGTCTTTGCCCCAACCTTAATGCCCAGGTTTGGCTTAGAACCGTGATATTCAGATCTCAGCTTCCTGAATAGCTAGGATCATAGGCATGAGCCACCAACACCTGGCCACCCTTCACTTTTTCTTGCTTTCCTTCCTTCCTTCCTTCCTTCCTTCCTTCCTTTCCTTTCTTTCTTTCTTTCTTTCTTTCTTTCTTTCTTTCTTTCTTTCTTTCTTTCTTTCTTTCTCTCTTTCTTTCTTTCTTTTTTTTTGCCAGTCCTGCAACTTGAACTCAGGGCATGGGCACTGTCAGTGAGCATCTTTTGTTCAAGGCTAGCACTCTACCACTTGAGCCACAATGCCACTTCTGGCTTTTTCTGTGTCACCCTTCACTTTTATGTCTGATCATTTTTAATACATGTTTTTTTACTATAAATATACAGTACAGAGGGGTTACAGTTACATGACCAAGGTAATGAGTACATTTCCTATCAAGCATCATTACCTCCTCATTTGTTTTTCCCCTACTCTCCCTTCTCTCCCACCTCCACAACTACACTCTCTCCTCCCTCTTCTCCTTTGCCCCGTCCAAATTGTAAAGTACTTTTTTCAGCATAGTGTCTTGTGCATCTCATTGTCACACTGGGTCAACCTGTATCCCTATTTAAGCATTTTGTTTTTTTTCCTTCCCCTCCCCAAATTAGAGAAGTGTATATACAAGATGCAGGGCACCTACATCAAATACAGTGAAAACAGGGGTTAAACCATGGTGGAGGAACATACAAAGAAACAAAAAAAATCACATGGTACATTATAAATGAGTTAGAAACAATAGCAAGAAAGAAAAAAAATTGTGTCCCTATCTTGGGGTTCATTTCGCTTAACATCATCTTATCTGGTCATATGTACACAGCTTTTTGCTTGTCCTAGACATATACTAGTTATTGCAAATAAGGGAAACCATAGGACCTATGTTTCTTCTGATCAATGTTATTAAATGAGGAAAAATGCCCCAATAACGCAACTAGCTGTCATGACAAGTACAAATATCTTTGCAGGTTTAAAAATGTGTTTTTCATGAAACAAGTTTCATATACAGTCTCTGTTTCTAAATAGGAAATTTATAACTCTTCATCCTGGATCTCTTGTAAACTATTTCCTAGAGGAAAAACAATATTGAGCTTAGAAAACATGATGAAATTTTTCATGACCATGTTATGAGTGAACATTGCAGTATTACTGGCCATGAAGAATTGAGAACTCAATTTAAAGACATTAACATTTAAATAAAATGGGTTGTGTTCAGGTTATATAGCTATAGACTGCAATTAGTATCATTCAAATAAAGGTAAATGAAGACTTAATTTGATGATTTGTGTTGACATGTCAAAACTGGTGCAAAGAATTACTGGTATAACTTGAATAAGATTTAAGATTTTATCATTGACATCTCAAAACTCGTGCAAAGAATTCCAGTATAACTTGAGTAAGATTTAAGATTTTCTCAAAAATACAAATTAAAATGGCAAATCGTATTATCTATAAGTAGCATTATTTATTCAACCAGTTAGAAAATATTCACTTCATAGGTCTTTTGCTTAATTATCTAGGTTAATAAGAGATAAACTCTTGTAAATAAATACATCTATTAGTAATACATTCCAAAGTTTCATCCAATATTCAAAAATAGTTTAACAGATGCACTAACATTTGACTATCTTATTTTTGATCCAACTAGTTTTAGTTTTCACGATTTTGTACCAAATTTGATGATGAACATAAAAATCATCAAATCACGGAGAGAGCTACATCAGTCTATTGAAACAGCATGTCCAAACTCACCTACAATACTCTAATGAATAAAGAAAATTAACCTTCTCCCTCTTCTCACCTCTAACTTTATCTCTGTAGGAGGTAAGATTTGTCACTTCCCATGTTTGCATTTTCTCCTTTATTTACTTTGAAGGTCTTTACTACTTCAAGTAGCCCTGGCTGCTGCTTCTCTGTTGCCTGCTGACTACCACGACTCTCTTAAACATTATTTCATATTTGCTTCATTTGTATTTATATTCTTTTTTCATTGTGATCTCTACTCTTGTATTTACTCTCATGATTTCTATGATGGACCAACTAACACCAATGCGTGCCCACATAAAGCATGTCCTGAAATTGCATTCTATCTCCTGGAAAGAGAGCCTTCTATGTCCTTGTTACAAAGTCAGTATTATAGTTAAGAGTCTGAGGGATACCTAAATAATTTTGTATTACAACACTTCAGACTCCCCTATAATTCCATAGAGAAGACAGAGAGGATAATAGCAAATGAGAAACAATAACAAACTAGAAACAAGTTACTAGGACTTAGACTTGAAGGACTTTCTGGTAGATAGAGCTAGGATCTAGGATCTAAGAAAACCCTAAAATCACCTTTAAACAGGCACTTTGTTGTTTGTTTTACAGAGCAAAAGGAATAAAAATCCTAAAGCAAGCCATGATTTAGTTTGTTCCTTCTATTATGTGAATAACAATAAAGCCAGAGACCCAGAGAACAGAAAGGAAATGGAGGTAGGCATGTCTATGTTGATAAAGTTCTAATGCACTCTGGTCTAATTGACAAGCAATTGTGTAAAATTTTTATGTGGAACTCTGACTTAGTCACCACAGTGTTGTCTTTACCTAGATGTAGGAGTATGTAAAGCATGATCCCAGACAAAAGGAGGAAGGTTCGTCTCTAGTCTGTTCTTTTTGTTTCTCCCTGAAGAGAATACCTACGCTTGCCCTTGTCATCATCAGTGGACTTTGCAGTTTATGTGTTGATCCCTGCTTTGTACTCTGCTGTTTGCCTGCTTAATGTTCTAGGGACTGAAGCCCAGATTGTTCATCTGGTGGCCTAGTTCTTGCCAGCTTCATCAATAAAGTATCTGGATCTTGTCTCCAACATTTCTAACCAGTCTGTGCCTGATCACTTCCCCGATGTTCCCAGAATGCAATACATAGCTCTTTTGCTCTCTCTCTCTCTTTCTCTCTCTCTCTCTCTCTATATATATATATAGGTCTCTCTCTCTCTCTCTCTCTATATATATATATAGGAAGGAGAAAAGTTGTAGGCAGTGTATATATATATATATATATATTATAAATACTATATTATATATTATATAGTATATATACTATATATATATACAGCCTACAACTTTTCTCCTTCCTCTCTCTATATATTTATATACTAAACACTATATAGAATATATAGCATATACTACATATACTATATATATGCTGCCTACAACTTTTCTCCTTCCTATATATATAATATATATACATATATATGTGTGTGCATATATATACATATATATGTATATATACTGCCTACAACTTTTCTCCTTCCTATAGATTTAGAATTCAGCCTTGTAGGAAAGCACAAATGTTGGTGTAGTCTTTGACACTGTGGCTATGTGTCTTTGTTATGAATAGTTTAAGTCTAAATTGGGTTTTAAATTTGCCCAAGACCCTTGAGGCTACACCTGATCCCATGTCTTTCATGACATTCTCAAAGTGAGTCAATAAAGTTATGAGGATTCACAGGAAGACTTTTCACTTTAACTACATCAATAAACTCGGCCTTTTGCAATTTTAATATTTGAATTAGCATTTCCCTTCTACTTCCTATAATTTCTACTTAGAATTGACTCTTCACTGTGTAGACAGATGAATGCTGAAGGAAAAACTATTTCCCAACAGAATACAGGAAATAGATTGCAGTCATTTGTTGTTGAAGGATTATTTTATTTTTGTTTTTATATCCCTGAGCTTTTTTGCTTAAGGCAAGTGATCTACCACTTGAGCTACAACGTTACTTCTGGCTTGGTAATATAGATGAAAAAATAAAAATAAACCCAATCACATAAAAGTGAATCCAGCAACACGTGCAAGGACTATTACATATTTCTAGTAATTGGATTATTTCCAGAAAAACAAAGTTGGTTTAACGTCTGAACCAATCAACATAATAAACAGCATCAACACATACGCCAAAAGTTACCAAGCCCTCTCCACTTCTCTTCAATTTCATATTAGAATGCCTAGCTACAGCAATAAGACAAGATACAAACATAAAGGGGATCCAAATAGGGAGAGATGAAGTAAAACTCTCTCACTTTGCAGATGACATGATCTTGTATTTAAAGTATCCCATGACTCCATTCCCAAATTACTCGAGCAGATTCAAAACTTTGGCAAAGTAGCAGGGTATAAAATTAACCCTCAAAAATCGATGGCTTTTCTGTATGCCAACAATGAGAAGAGCGAGGCAGAAATCAGAAAAGCAACTCCTTTTGTAATAGCCCCACAAAAAATAAAATACCTAGGATTTAACTTAACCAAAAAAGTGAAGGACCTCTATGATGAAAACTTTAAAAACCTGAAAAAGGAAATCAAAGTAGATCTTAGGAAGTGGAAAAACATCCCATGCTCCTGGAATGGAAGGATCAACATCCTGAAAATGGCAATACTTCCAAAGGTATCTACAAATTCAATACGATACCTATCAATATTCCAATTTTATTCTTCAATGAAATAGAAGAAGCATTGCAAAAATTCATATGGAACAATAAAAGACCCCGAATAGCAAAAAACAATCACTAACAGAAAGAATAGTGCTGGAGGAATATCAATACCAAATTTCAAACTCTACTACAAAGCCATAGTAATCAAAACAGCTTGGTACTGGCACAAGAAGAAACCTGAGCACAGATGGAATAGAACTTAAAACCCAGAAATGAGGGCTGGGAAGGTGGCTCAGTGGTAGAGCACTTGCCTTGCATGTCTGAGGTCCTGGGTTTGATTCCTCAGCACCACATAAGCAAAAAGAAATAAGCCAGAAGTGGCACTGTGGCTCAACTGGTAGAGCGCTAGCCTTGAGCTGAAGAGCTGAGGGACAGCGCCCAGCTGGCCCTCAAAACAAAAGAACAGAAATGAACCCACAAACCTTTAGCCACCTAATCTTTGATAAGGAGCTAAAAATTAGAATGGAAGAAAGACAGCCTCTTCAGTAAATGGTGCTTGCAAAACTGGTTATTCACTTGTAGAAAACTAAAACTAGATCCTTATACATCACCCTGAACCAGGATCAACTCCAAATGGCTCAAAGAACTCGGAGTCAAAGCAGACACCCTGAAAACATTACAGGAAGGAATAGGAGAAACTCTAGGGCTCCTTGGCACAGGCGAAAATGTTCTTAATAAAGACCCAGAAACACAACAAATCAAAGAAAGGTTGGACAAATGGTATTGCATGAAGCTGCAGAGTTTCTGCATGGCAAAGGACATAACTAGCAAGATCAATAGAAAGCCCATGGATTGGGAGAAGATCTTGACTAGCCATACAATGGATAAGGGCCGCATATCTAAATATACCTGGAACTCAAAAAATTATATCCCCCAACAACAAATACTCAAAGAAACAACTGCCCGATAAACAAGTGAGCTAAAGACTTAAAGAGAAACTTCTCTAAAGAGGAAATAAGAATGGCCAATAGACACATGAGGTAATATTCAACCTCTCTAGCCATAAAAGAAATGCAATTCAAGATGATGTTAATCAAAATGAACCCCAAGGTACGGACACAAGTGTTTTTTTTTCTCTCTTGCTATTGTTCCTAACGTATTAATAATGTACCATGCGATTTTTTTTGTTTCTTTGTATGTTCTTCCCCCACTGTATAACCCGTTTTCACTTTATTTGATGTAGGTGCCCTGCATCTTGTATAAACTCTTCTCTAATTTGGGGAGGGGAAGGGAAAAAATAAAATGCTTAAATAGGGATAATGGTTGACCCATTGTAACAATGAGATGTACAAGACACTATGTTGAAAAACGAACTTTACAATTTGGGTGGGGAGGGGAGGAGAGGGGAGGAGGGAGTGTAGTTGCTTAGGTGGGAGTGAAGGGAGGGTAGGGGAAAACAAAGGAGGAAGTAATAATGCTTGATAGGGAACATACTTATTGCCTTGCTCATGTAACTGTAACCCCTCTCTACAGTATTTTTACAATGAAAAATTTATTTAAAAAGCATTGAGATTCCACTTCACCCCATTTAGAATATCTATAATCATGAATTCTAATAACAACAGATGCTGGAGGGAATGTGGCTAAAAGGGAATCCTATTGCATTGTTGGTGGGAGTGTAAACTTGTTCAACCAGTTTGGAAAGTAGTATGGAGGTTCCTCAAAAGACTCCACACAGAGCTCCCCTAAGACCCAGCAATCCCACTTTTGACCATTTACCCAAACGATCACAAACATACTAAGGCTACCAGCACAACTATGTTTATCACAGCATTATTTACCATAGCTAAGATATGGAACCAACACAGATGCCCCTCAGTAGATGAATGGATCAAGAAAACGTGATATATATACATATACATATATATATACATATTCATATACATGAATTCTATGCCTCCATCATAAAGAATGTCACCATCTCATTTGTTAGGAAACGGAAAGACTTGGAAAAAAATAATATTAAGTGTAGTAAGCCAGGCCCAAAGAAACATAGGTCCCATGGTTTTCCTTATTTGCAAGTAGTAGTACATTTGTAGGACAAGTAGAAATGACCAAAAGCTATGTACACACGACCATATAAGATGATGTTAAGTGAAATGAACCTCAAGATAGGAACACAAATTTCTTTTCTTGCTATTGTTTCTAATGTATTCATAATGTACTGTGTGATTTTTTGGTGCTTTGTATGTTCCTCCCCCATAGTATAACCCCTGTTTTCACTGTATTTGAGATCAGTGCTCTGCATCTTGTATATACACTTCTCTAATGTGGGGAGGGTAAGGAAAAAACAAAATGCTTAAATAAGGATATAGGTTGACTCATTGTAACAATGAAATGTACAAAACAATAAGTTGAAAACCAACTTTACAACTTGCTCATGGAGGGGGAGTTAGTTCTGGAAGTGGGAGGGAAGGGATGGCAGGGGGAAAACAAAATAGGAAGCTACAATGCTCAATAGGAAATGTACTCATTACCTTGCTCATGTAACTGTAACCCCTCTGTACAGCATTTTTACAATAAAAAATTCCAAAAATTTGCCACGCCATTATTATAAAAGTATAAGAAAACATTTGAGGGCTGGGAAGGTGGCTCAGTGGTAGAGCGCTTGCCTTGCACGCATGAGACCCTGGGTTCGATTCCTCAGCACCACATAAGCAAAAAGAAAAAAGCGAGAAGTGGCGCTGTGGCTCAAGTGGTAGAGCGCTAGCCTTGAGCTGAAGAGCTGAGGGACAGTGCCCAGGCCCAGAGTTCAGGCCCCACGACCGGACCAAAAAAAAAAACAAGAAAACATTTGACCAACTGAAACTCTTCTTTCATTATAAATAAAGCATTCAACATATTAAGGAATGGAAAAAACTGTCTAGGCCTCATAAAGGGAAAGACAATGCACAAAAAGGCCATAGCTAAGAGAATGATTAACTTCCCAATAAAAGATGATAGATGATGAGGATAACCCATACCCATATATAAAAGGAATTAGTACCACTCTACAAAATTATCTCAAAGCAAGTTTTACACACACACACACACACTCACCTGCATGCATACATGCTCAATGGCTAACGCTTTGATAGCCTAAGAAGAAAACAGAAGTGTAAGTCTTTATGTCCTTGGATTAGGCAGTGCTCTCAAATATAACACCACAAATGTAAAGGGCAAGAAAAAATAATTTAAATTTTGTCAAAATTAACTTTTTGTGTTATAAATAACACAATAAGTGAAGGAAAAAGATAAGCCACTAAAGAGTAGAAAATAGTTATAAGTGTTGTATATGACACAGTTTTTTTTCTTTTTTTTTTTCCAGTCTTGGGGTTTGAACTTTGGGCCTGGGCACTTTCCCTGAGTATTTGTACCCAAGCCTAGTGGTGTACCTCTTGAACCACAGCTACACTTAAGCTTTTTGTGGTTAGTTGGAAATAAGAGTCTTACATACTTTCTTGCCCAGGCTAGCTTCAAATCATGACCCTCAGCTCTCAGCCTTGTAAGTAACAAGGATTAAGCATGAGCCTCTGCTGCTCTACTTCAGACAGCATTTTTATATGGAAATTGTACAGCATTTATAAATAAGAAAATATAAATAATGTACTTTTGGTACTACGGCTTGAACACAGGGCCTTGTGCCTGATAGGGTGGTTATCTATCACTTCAGCCTCACCTCCAGCCTTATTTTCTGGTTAATTTTGAGCTTAGGGTTTGCTTCATACCTGGGTATGCAACTGGTCAGAGATCATCCTAATTTATGTTTCCCATTGTTGGTGAGTCCCAGGTTTCTTGACATCTCAGTAGCTTGAATTATAGGAATCAGCCACCAACACTCAGCTCAATAACAAAATTTATTTTTATTATATTTAAGGAGTTGCACAAAGGAGTTTCAATTCAACATGTCAGTTTATGGGTATAATACATCTTGAACAATGTCACCTCTTTTCTCATTCTTCTCTATCCCTCCCAATGCCACAAATCTCTTTAATTTTCTTAGGCCCATTTTCACATGATATACTATATTTATATCTGATATATTTGTTTATATATAATATGTAATTATATGCAATATATAATTATATATATATAATAGTATGACTATATTCTCCAGTCCTTCATCTATTCATTTCTAACTTTGTCCCTTTGACTGCCCATACTCTTGACACACAACATTCCAGCTTCCTGGTATCAATTCTGTTAGACTGTTAGTTGTTCAAGGGAGTTTCACCATTGGAATTCCCTCTTAAATGATAATGAAATTTTTAATGGACCAATGGTTTAAAATGACATATCCCCCTAAAAATGTACAAAATAGCAATTAAACGCATAAAACTTGCTTTAAATTATCATTTATTAGGTAAATACAAATCAAAACCAATTCCCACCAACTAGGATGGCTATAATTAAAAAGAAAAATAATTACATGCTTTGTTGAAGATGCAAAGAAAATGAAATCCTTATGCTTTGCTGATGGGGACATGAAATGGTGAAGCCAATTTGCAAAACAGAACATCAGTTCTTTAAAATAATAAACCTTGAGTTTATCAAGTGTGTATATTCTCAACAGGAATTTAAACATATCCATAAAAAGTTCTATATACAAATGTTTATATCAACATCATCATGATTATTCGAAGTTAAAAATATTTAACTGTTGATGAATTGATGACTAGATAAACAAATATAATATGGCCAAAGAAGTGGGGTGGCTTTATTTAGGTCCAATGTAAGGGGGAGATAGGGTTTTGAGAAAGTGTGAGGGAAATAATCAATTACCGTTAATGGGTGCAAGATGTTTGGGGAGATTACTAAAAATGTGCTAAAACTGGACAGAGGGAGTTGAATAATTCTGTGACTCTATTCAAAATTATTAAATCGCTAGTTTTGAGTATGAAAAATTCTCAGAAACTAAAATGACAAATACTTTCTGCTGGCTAAATTCAGAGCATATTAACGCAGTTTAGCAAATATTTTCATAGAAACTATTGAATTATGATTTTAAATTTAACTTATATTCTCTTAGTGTGGTTACTCTTCCATGAATTACTTACTGCACAATAGTATCAAAGAATATTTAGAATATAAAAATATTCTAAGTGCTTTGAAATGTTGTTAAACAATCAGTCTTCAGAGAATGGCTACATTAGAGGTATAATTATTTTCATCAAAGCTAGAAATTGAAAAAAATGTAAAATAGAAAATCAACATAGAAATAATACTTTTAAAAGCATATGTATGAGCTGGACACTGGTGGCTCATGCCTGTAATTCTACCTACTAAAGAGGCTAACATCTGAAGATTGTGGTTTGGTCAGGTAGGCAGGACATTCCATGAGACTCTTATCTCTAATTAACCACGCAAAAGCTACAAGTGGTACTGTGGCTCACATGGTAAAGTGCTGGCCTTGCACAAAAAATATCAGGGACAGCACTTATCAAGCTTCACAACTGCCAAAAATAAAATAAAATAATGAAAACATATGTATGGATGTATGCATACATACATGTTACTAATTTTTACTCACTAGCATATAACTATTTTAGCTCTGAGATTGTTTCACACAGTAGTAGCATTTTCATGCCAAACAACATACATTTTTTTGAGATTGAGTCATTTATAATCATTAACCTTTTCAGCAATTTCATCCATTAATAAATCATCAGTTCTAATTTGTGTGTGTTTGTGTGTGTGTGTGTGTGTGTGTGTGTGTGTGTGTATGTGGTAATGGGGATTGAACCTGGAGCATTGCGCCTGCTAAGCAAGCATTTTGACACTGAGCTACATCCCAGTCCTGTCACTTCTAATTCTGAAAATTTGTTTTCTCTCCTTTATTTGATTGATCCCTATTGTGAACATACATATTTTATAGGTACTATATATATATATATATATATATGAAAAAATAAATGTCTTAAAATCTACATCATTTTTGGTAGGAAAATAGTATATTTATATATCCCAGAATATATCAGATATAGCCAAAAATAAATAAAGCTATAAGGATTAATGAATTTCAGAAAATGGTCTGTTTACTCTAAGAAATAGTTGTTCCTAAAAAAAATCCCAAGACAGATGTGAACAACTTGTAGCCTTGGGACCCAATAAAGCCTACAGATACTTTTTTAAATTTTTGTTTGTATTTTTGTCTTCCATAGTATTTTAGATTTGAATTTGTTGTTAAAATTTTTAAATAGTGAGGTTTCTCATGATAGTATGGAAGTAGAACTTTCACTATAAGTCAGACCTCTGTCAACACTAGCCACTTTCCTGCAAAGAAACTGGTTGTTATAGATACCGAGCAGCAGTTTCTTTAAGTGGGGTATGTGCTTTATCTTTTAACCAACACCAGACTCAACACGAAGTCTGGCTATCAGCTATTCTTCACCATTTAAGAGCTTACATATTTCTTGGCTGGTTGGTTCATCTATCTCTATGTTTATAGTCTTGTCCCACAGTTTTTGGTTTACCATATTGCTCCATTAGCCAGGAATGATACTGCCTCATGTACTCTTAACTTTGTTGTTTTGCTGGTCATGGGGCTTGAATTTAGGGCCTGGGTTCTGTTCCTGAGCTCTTCTGCTCAAGGCTAGTGCTTTACCACTTTGAGCCACTTCTCTACTTACTTTTTCTGGTGGTTAATTTGAGATAAGAACCTCATGGACTTTCCTGCCTGGGAAATCCTTCAATCTCAACCTCCTGAATAGGTAGGATTATAGGTGTGAGCTACCAACACATGGAAAAAAAAAATGTTCTCAAGGCTAGTGCTCTATCATTTGAGCCATGTTTTGCTATTACTCTTAGCTTTTATTTTTGCTTCTATCTTTTTTACCTCCTATAACCTAAAACCAACAAGTGACTATTAAATCTCTATCCCCTTTCAGTTCTCTGAATCTGGTGTTATCTCAGATAGAGCCATGCTTTCAAAACTCATTCTCGTCAATGCTCAAGGTCTAGCCAAATCACACTCCTGGTCAGTCACTGATACATTTTACTTTTATAGTTTTTATTAGACTTGATTTAAAGCCTCTCCCAAAGTCTCTCCCACTAGGAGGATTCACACTAAATAAGGTATTGCAAATATTCAATATTGCCAAGATTCTCCTTTTTCCTTGAAAATTACTAATTTCCTTCAGTTTCATCACAGGCAGTATTCATTGTAGATAATTACAGTTCCTAAGCAGATGACATACAAATGTGATTTCAGAGTGAATTGGGATACAAGTATTGGAATATTCACTTTAAACTTGCTTTTACTTTTATTTATTTGAATATTATATTTTCATTGGGTAGTTGTACAAAGGGGTTGCCATTCAGCAAAGCAGTTTATGAAACAATCTTTTGAACAATGTCACCCCTTTCAATATTCTCATCTACCTCTCCCAACCTAACCCTTTGCTCACTTTTCTTAATATTTTAGGGTATCTATTGAATTTATTTGCCTTTTACAAAAGTACACCTTGAAGCAGCCTAGGACTTTGTTTTAGTTATCTGGTGTCTTTAAACAAATGAGTGAACACAGTCATATTGTGTGGAAAAAAGGACACTGGATTGGTCACCACAACCAGATACTTCAACCACTATTTTTTGCCCACAGTCAGATTCTCTTGGAGAGAAATATGACTTGCTCATTCGAACCTATTCTGAAATTTCAGATACAACTGGGACAAAAGTGAAAATCTTGGATAATATATCCCCAGTCTTGGGAAATATATCCCCAAAAGATGGAATATTTATATTTTTATTCATATTACCTTATTTTTTTGGTCAGCAGTGGGGCTTGGACTTTGGGCCTGGGCTCTGTCCCTCAGCTTTTCAGCTCAAGGCTGGCACTCCCACCATTTGAGCCACAGCACCACTTCCAGTTTTCTGGTGGTTTATTGGAGCTAAGAGTCTCATGGATTTTTCTTGCCCAGTCTGGCTTTGAACCATGATCCTGAGATCCCAGCCTCCTGTGTAGCTAGGATTAGAGTCATGAGCCACTGCTCTTGGCCTTTACCTTAACTTTGAAGACATATCTATGGAAATACACTACAAACATTTTTGTAACAAACATCTTATATTTAAAACATAAAATTCTTGAGGAGGTCAATAATTAACCCAGCATCAGACTCTAATACAAGCTTATATTCACTGATGTTGACACCATTTTTGGCATATTATTGTGGAAAGGCTACACAATTTAGGGAAGTAGAAATGTCAAGGATTTATTTATTATTTGAAATTTGGTTATTATCTACTACTACTTTACACTTACTCAATTCAGATGGGAATTACCACAATCCCCTATACTTTTTGATTGAGGAAGTAGATACAGGTAGATAAATAATATAATGAGATTGCTTATGAAGTAATACTTACTGAAGCTAATAAAAAAATCTTTTATTGTATAGGAATGACATACAAGAGGTCATCTTTGACATTGTCTCCTTGATTTTGGTGGAAATGGTGGCATAAGACAAATAAGAAAGTTTATGGACTAGAGAAAAGAGTGCACATATTAACCTGGCCAATAGATATTTTCCGGAAGACAATTTCCTAACCTGTTTAGTGATTGATCAAGGTAATCATGTATAATGAGGAAGATGGTCCACATGTACCATAATGCATTATGTGGAAAATCTTAAAAGGCTCAATAATATGGACTTTTCCTTGCCAAAGCCCTCTTACTACTGTCCTTGTTGGGTGTACAGAAATCCACATTCAAGCTCAATGGTGGAGCCTAATATGCCATACTCCCTTGTGGAGAGAAGCCAACTACCTGATGTCAGCTTAATGGCTTTGGATTTGTTCCAAATGATTTTGTGTTCACAGGAATTATGTGCTATTCTAGACAGTACATTGGCTTTTCTGTTCTCAGTGCTTTTTTGTCACCCACTAGGAGATTTTGGAGTAACTTATTCAGCATCAATGTATCTCAGATAATATTGATTTGAGGTTTTATTACAATGTAAAAGTCATGAATCAATGGTATCATGCAATTCACTGATCTCACCATATACTGGCATTAGAAGCACCTTAGAACAAATAACTTTGACAGAAACATGGAATCTTGCCTTGAAGAATTTTTAGAAAAAACTCTAGTTAGCAATTACAATAAACCAATTGAGATATTTCCATATAGATGTAGTTATCACATTTTACCAAACATCACAAATGATATTTTGCCCTTAAACCATTCAATAAGAAGAGAGATTAACTACTATTTTCCTACTATTCTCACTACTTTGACTCTGTTAGTTGAAAGAACTTATTCTCATAGTGAATAATGATGTAATGGAGGCATAAATATTGTATTGAAATGGAAGTTGAGTTGGCTATGTGACCATTTGGGGCTTTTTGTTTAAGTGAGCCAACAGAAAACTGATGACTGGGTAACTGACTTGATTATCAAGTCAAAGTTGAACTGCCATTTATGACAGAGAGAATTAGGTCTAGAACTAAGGAAGTTACTGGTCAGCCATTAATGTTTAATGGGAAACAATGGAATCTAGACAACATAAAGAGATCGTTCAATTAAGGATTAAAACATTCAACAATAAGCCAGTGCTGATAGCTTATCACCATAGTTCTTGCTACTTAGGAGGCTCAGATCTGAGAACCATAATGAAACTAGCCTGGGCAGAAGAACTTCTTATCTCCAATAAACCAGCAAAAAGCTGGAAGTTGAACTGTGGATTGTGTGGTAGAGTGCAAGTCTTGAGTTAAAAATGAAAGGATTCAAATGTTTTTTTTTTCTTTCTTGCGATTGTTTCTAACCTATTTATAAGACTATTTTTTGTTGCTTTGTATGTCCCTCCCCCACGGTATAAACCCTGTTTTCACTGTATTTGATGTTGGTATAATTTGTGGAGGGGAAGGGAAAAAACAAATTGTTTAAACAGGGATACAGGTGGACCTATTGCAACAATGAGATGTACATGATGTTATGTTGAAAACGAACTTTACAACTTTGGCGGGGGTGGGAGGGGTGGGGTGGGGGAGGGGGGAAAGGGGGCATGAGGGGAGGAAGGGGGTCGCAGGGTGAGGGAGATGGAAAGGAATGGGAAGGGGATACAAAGGAGGAGGCAACAAAGCTTGATAAAAAATGTACTCATTACCGTGTCCATGTAATTGTAACCCCTCTGCACGGTATTTTCACAATTATAAAAAAGAGACAGAGAGAGAGAGTAATCAAAGGAATAGCACTGAGGTCCTGAATTTAAGCCCTAGTATTGGAAACAAAATAAACAAAACAAATAAGCAAATAAAAATATCTTCAGTAAGAAGATCTGGCTCATCTCCAACAAGCAAGTACCATCTTAATTAAAAAAAGAGGCTATGGTAAAAAATACAGAATGGATTGCAGATGTCAAAAGTTATTTATAGATGAGATCTATAGCATAGCACTATAATTTATAGACATTGTTTTCTTTGTTTTTCCTATACCAAAAGTATAATTAGAGTCGTTAAATTTATAATTGAACAAAGCCTAAAATAATCAGATGAATAAAGTATTATGGGTGTATATAAAATTGGTAAGATTTGGTATTTTCCACTTTTGAAAGCAAGTATTTTTCACTAATGCAAAAAAGTAGCTGCATACCGACAAGGAGAAAAATCATTTTATTTCCCTGTTAACAATTGTTATGTTACCATTTAAGGGTAGTTACTTAGGTATATATATATATATATATATATATATATATATATATATATGCTACATAGCCAAAGGTTTAAATGTATTCATTAGTTGCCCAGTCTTCCATTCTGTTTTCCATCTTTTATTGATTTATTCTTATTGTTTACATTTTATTTTACTTTTCTCTTTAAGGGGAGTTTGGGTAGAATATATACCAAAATTTTCCAATTCTAGTTACAGCTGGTTTCTTATTTTATATCCACAAGAGGTACTGAGGAAGTATGAGAGAGTAGGAAGAAGAAAGACTGAATTATTACATCATTGTATCTCTCCCTTTATAAAAGTTATAAAAGTGTATATATACAGAGAGAGAAAGAGAGAAAGGAAGGAAAGAAGAGAAAGAAAGAAAGAAAGAAAGAAAGATATGAAGACATACTCCTTCAATGACCATATTTTCACCAGTGATATCCCTTTCCCTTGCGACAGGAAGAACTCAGAGGGTCCATCCTTGGTAGCATCTCCCCCTCCTTCAGTGGTTGCTGTCCTGGCACTAAGAGATGCTTCCTGGAATTGCTAATCTTGGATTCACTATATCTTGTACCTTAAATGAAGAGATATTTTCTCAACTCTCTGTAGTTGCTTGTTTTTTCCTTCCTGGATCTGTACTGTGTGATTTCTTTGAGCCAAAACCATATACTGTGCAGCTACTGAGAAAATAGACTACTGTTTTTATATTAGCTCTTTTTTTTAAAAAAAATCATTTCTCAAAAGTTATCAGTCTCTCTTTTGGTAGCATGTGCCCAAATGTCACCATGTGTCAATGCTGTAGCAAACTCCATGGGCAGGAAATGAAATATGAAAGGACCTGAGGCCTCAATTTCTAAACCAATGACTATGACAAGAGTCATGGATTTCTCCTTAGCTAACACCCTGTCTTAGAGCCAGAGTTGACATTAACCTCAGCCTGAAGCAGGTAGATTGCATGATGGAGAGGTTCACAGCAGTTACAATAAGAATACTTAGCATAGACACTGGACAAGCCACAAACAATGTTTTCTGTAAGCTCCAATTACTTTATATTGCACTTATCTTTTCAGCTGTCAGTTTGCCTCAACAAACTATGAGATTATTGATGGGATAAATCATGTCTTTCTTCAAAATAATAAGCACTGAGAATTTTGACTGTCACCCAAGAAGCAAATGTTAAAAGTTTCTTGAATGGACAGATGAGCCAATGTACCAACACTTTTGAATATTTATTCTTAACCAGCTTCAGGTTTTGACTTCAGAAAAAAATATCAAAATACATATAATACAAACAGACACTAAAAATACAATTTGTAAAATTTGTGTTTGGCTTGTCCAATGCCCTTTTTATTTTCTTAATTAGAAAAGAACTTTATTAAACAAAATATTAAAGAAAGGGAAATATGTGGTCTCCATATATATAATTACATTATTTCTATACCTGTAACATATATATGGAGCTATAGATAGATTAAATTATGATGGATAAATATACTTTTGCAAACTTCTGAAACTTGTTTACAAAGTATTCTGATGTATGTGTTACAGGTAAGAAGAACTAAACTTCAAAGTCTAATTGATTAAGAACTGGAAAGACATGGAAAAATCATATTACGTTAAGTAAGCCAGAACCAAAGAAACATAGATCCCATGGTTTCCTTCATATGTGATAATTAGTATATGTGAAGCATAATCCTGGAAGATGAGGCGAATAGCTCAACAGCTATGCACATATGACCGTATAAGATGATTCTAAGCAAACTGATCCCAAGACATGGAAGCAAGTGTTTTTCTTTGTTGTCATTTTAATGTACTATGTGATTTCTTTTTACTTTTGTGTTTTTTTTCTTTTTCCCCTTATCCCGTTGCCACTATATTTGATTTTGGCACCCTAGAATAGACTTTTATCTGAATTAGGGAAGGAAAGGGGAACAACAAATTAGTGAGACAAAAGAAGAAGGGTGAACCAATGCAACAGCAATACTCACAAGACAATATATAGGAAATGAACTTGGGGAAGGAAAGTGGGAGACAAATAAGGAAGGGGGTAACCAGTTGGACAAGAGATGTACACATTATATTACATATGTGACTATAACTCCTCCGTTCATGACCTTGACAATAAAGTCTAAAAATAAAAAAAATCTGACTGTTTTGATTCATTGAAGGAGTCACTTTTCCATCAAAAGGAAAGTCATAAATTCCTGGAAAGAGCAATTTGAACTGGAACCAGACTACACAGGTTTGAAACCCACCTCCACCATATGTCAAACCTGTGCTTGATTCAAGGCCAGCATTGATTAAAACACAATATGTTTCAAGTTATCATTTTAAAACTGTGGATGGTATTAATAATCTCTGCATAAATTTATATATATATATATATATATAGCACCTAATATAATCCCTAATAGTGGTATATATTCTACTAGGCATAATAAAATCATATTTGGTAAGAAAATATAATAGAAGGAATACTATAAAATACAAGTCAGGAAATTCTGTTTCAACTCTTTTTTGCTTGTGGGAGTCAAGATCCTTTACTGAATATTTCAAATGGGGGGCACAGAATAATTTTGTTTGTTTGAAGTACCTTGTAATTAATTATATGGACCATACAACTTGTTTTGGTCCAATACCCAGCCCACTCCTAAAATAGATCAATTGATTGCTTTATTTTTAATCTGTAATTGTGATTAATTTGTTTCCAGGTACTTGTAGAGACTGGTTAGGTAGTCACAGAGTACCCCCAGCCATTAATTAGCTGTTTTATTATGGGAGGAAACGCCATAAATTTCAGCTTCTCCATCTACAATATAAGGAAGATAGTTAGGAAAGGACTATTTAAATCCTTTAGAATTCTGAAGTTATATATTTTTGATGAAATGTAAAAATGAGGAGGACCAGATTGATTTTTAAAATTAAGGAAGAGTAGATAGACTGATTAATAAGCTATGAGAATTTCAAAGTCAATGGAGTACTGTGAAGACCAAGGTAACTTTTATCAAAGCCTGTTCCTTACAACTCTGATTCAAAGAGATATTTCATGAGTGAGTTTCCCTGATCAGATAAGTAGGGTGAAATAACCTTTTTGGATAAAATCATTTCCTATGTGCTCATGAAAGAAACCTGTAAAATGCACTTGACCCAGCACATAAAAATTCTGTTATGGAAATCGCCTCTAAAATACTTCACTATGATGGAGTGGGCAGCCGTAATTTTGGTTTATTTAGTATGATTTCTCATGTGTTTCCTTAGTGTCCTTTCATAACTACTGCTTCCTCCTTCATGTGGGGATAGGAGCTGATGTATGAGAAAGTGTGCACTCTTCTCATCATATTAAAGTTTTGGATATGAACATAAGGCCTCGGAAATGTCAACAGGAGCTTTTATTATGATTCATATTTGTGGTGACAGCTTTTAATCTGGCTTCACCTCATCTAGGTGTATCTTACTCTTCCCTGGTTATATAGGCTAAAATTTCTCTTTTGTTCAAAGCAATTTAAGTTGGGAAAGACAAATAAATTAAATGAGTGAAAATTGAAATTGCTTTTGAAATACTTCCTTTTTAGAGAAGAATTTGGGGAAAAGGTCTTGGGTGATGATTGAGAATATAGTGACACAAAACTTAAATACAGTAAATATCAGACCCAACTCTTTCATAAAGTAAAAGTAGCTTAACAAGGGAATCTGAAAATGAGAATGACACATTTAATGTGAGAAGGCCCGTGATACTGTTTCTTCATAAAACATTAAGAATAAAAGATGACAAACAGACCTAAGTGGTCTAAAAATTGGAGTAAGTTTAATTTATTTATTCATATTGGAATTATTAATTAAATGAACTATATAATGTACATTTATTGACAACCCTGTGCTAAAATTAATAAGTGTTTTCTTTCATTAAAAATTGTCTCCATTTTACAGATTAGGAAACTGAGTTCCCTAGATACTAAAAATCTTGACCAACCTTCTAAATATTCTACATTAGAATATATAAAAGATGGAATTTGAAAGATACACTCACATATGACATCCAATTAAGATGCTGCTTTTTAATCTTTTGATGATAAAGTAATTGACAAAAATTATCTATGAATCAGCTTTTTTTTTCTTTTTTGCCGCTGTAACAAATTACCATGTATTTGGTGCTTAAAGCAGCCCAGATTCATTGCCTCACAAATCTCCTCTTAAGAAGTCTACTGGGATAGCCTAATTTCTCTGCTTAGAGTTTCTTGAGGGTCATTTTAAGGTGTTCTTAGGACTACATTTTTTTTTCATAGACGTGAACAATTTATTTTCAGACTCTTTGAGGTTGGCGGTAGAATTCATTTGTATGTGGAGATAAGGAAGGATTTCCCCTGTTTCCTTTCTGTTGCTATTGTCAGTGTCTAGAGGCTGCCCTCCTCCCTGGCTTGTCAGTCAAGTGCGGTCACATTTTGAATCTTTCTGATTCTCACCACAGAATGGTTCTCCAGTTTTAGGAGCACATAGGAGGATTTCACTGATCTTATGTTGATAATCCAGTATGATCTTATTCTCTCAAATTCTGTAGTCTTAATCAGATCTGTAAAATTCCTTTTGACATGTAGTAACAAACACACAGGTTTAGAGGATTGGCATGTGAAAATCTTTGTGAATCCACTATTTTGCCTAACAAACACATTCTACTTACATAATAATATAGGTGAAGTGTTTCAATGTGGAAAAGAAAGCCATATATTCTACTTATTCACATAAAATACTCATTATAGTTGCTTATAAGCATTATGCACACTTATAAGCATATTCTACACTCCACAAAGAATTACCAAGAAAACTAATAATTTTGCTTGACAAAAAAATAGAGTTGCTAGACCTCTGGCAGAAATTCTAGATTGAAAACAAGAATTTTATACCAAGAACATTTAAATTTTAATAGTTCAAGTAGTACATACAAAGAATGAAGCATTTCTTCCATTCTATTTCTTAAGCTCCCTTATTGAAGATTAGGATTGTTGGTGGGAGTGTAAACTTGTACAACCACTTTGGAAAGCAGTATGGAGATTCCTCAAAAGACTCCACATAGATCTCCTCTATGACCCAGCACTTCCACTTTTGGGCATTTACCCAAATGATTACAAACAAGGCCAGACTAAAGCTACCAGCACAACTATGTTTATCAGCATTATTCTCCATAGCTAAGATATGGAACCAACCTAGATGCCCCTAAGTAGATGAATGGATCAAGAAAATGTGGTCTATATATACAAAATGGAATTCTATGCCTCCATCAGAAAGAATGAAACCACCCCATTTTTTAGGAAATGGAAAGGCTTGGAAAAAATCCTATTAGGTGAAGTAAGCCAGGCCCAAAGAGACATACGTCCCATGGTTTCCAAACCAAGTATTGTCATATCAGTTCCCCCAAGTAGCTAGGATATAGGGTGTCTGGCTGTGTGCATATTTATACATGAAAGAAAAAGCTGTAAAAGCAACATATTGTAGGGTTCCAACTACTTGACATTTTGGTAAGGCAAAAAAAAAAAACAGTATAAAGACAAACCATAGCTAAGGGTTACTAGAGAAATTGATGACTAGAAGAGAATTCTGTGTGTTACTGCAGTGGTGGATACATGCTACAATATTTCCAAAAAATCTGCAAACAGCCAAATAGGAAGGAACTCTAAACTATGGGTTTTGGTGATGATGATGTATGAATATAGGTCCTTCTATTGTGATGAATACAATATTTCCCTGGAATCATTTGATAGTGGGAGAGATTTTAGAGTTGGAGGGATAAATTATACATTCTTTTACACTCAGTTTTGTTGTGAGCTTAAAACTTTTCTATTGAACAATGAGATTGCTCAGGAGAACTTCACAGAGAAATTTCTCAACTTTCCAAATTGAACGAGGGTCTCAAAATATGCAAACCTGACATTTACAGGTATAAATTCTAGGGAAAAATTTTGTTAATTAATACATTTTGGGGGGAAATTTTTATCTTAGAATGTTAGTATTAGTTTGAACAATCTTTACTAAAAATCTAAGTGTTGTACTACTGCAATTTAAATTGTAGCAAAATTACATACAGTCCATTCACCATTTTAATTCAACAATACTCAATTAAAACTTATAAGTGTAGGCATGATTAACATAATTTTAAAAGCTATACATTAACCATTTTAACTTTTAAAAAATTATTTAGTTGAACAATGATGTTTTAATTCAACATATTATTTTGTTTACAATGTTTCTTGATCAGTGTCACCTCTTTATCTTAAATTAAAAGACATGGGCTTTTCTGATTACACCTTGGCATTTATTTTTCAGTTCATCCATTCCAATAAGACTATGGAATGAAAAATCACAGTAATAACAACAAAAAGATGTCAGTGCTTTGAGTGATTTACTTCATTTTGCTCGGTCTACTCTGCCCTTTCTACAATCCTGGAACATTTAATGATGTCCTCTGCTTCCAGGAGTGTGTTCTGTAGTCTCAATATGAAGTCTCTTTTTACAAAAGCACTTTTAAGGCTAAACTATCCCCATTTATCCACTTTAGGTTTTTTGCAATGCCTAGCTAAATCTTACCAATGCTTTCTTTGTATCTAGCTAAAGGCCTACTTCCTATTTCCATGAGATATTTCCTTTTGCAACTCTGATCCTATCTTTGACACAAATGTTTGGCTCTCTGCATTTATTTATTTTAAAGCAAGGACTGTAACTTTATGTTTTTATTGTAAAAATAGTGTACAGAGGGATTACAGTTACATGAATAATTAGCACATTTCCTATGGAGCATTGTTACATCCTCCTTTGTTTTTCCTCTACCATCCCTCCCCTCCCCACTTTCCCAACTCCCCCCTCCCCCCAAAATTGTAAATTTCATTTTCTACACAGTGTCTTGTACATCTCATTGTTACAATGGGTCATCCTGTATCATTGTTACAGCATTTCATTATTTCCCTTCCCAACCCCAAATTAAAAAAAATGTATATACAAGATGCAAGGCATTGATGTCAAATACAGTGAAAACAGGGATTATACCATGGAGGAAGAAGATACAAGAGAAACAAAAAAATCACATAGTACTTTTAAATACATTAACAGAAATAGCAAGAAAATAAAAAACAATTGTGTCCCTATTTTGGGGTTCATTTCACATAACATCATCTTATATGGTCATATGTACATAGCTTTTGACATTGTCTGCTTGTCCTCGACTTAAACTAGTTATAGCAAATAAGGGAAACCATGGGACCTATGTTTATTTGGGCCTGGCTTACTTAATATAATTTTTTCCAAGTCTTTCCATTTCCGAGCAAATGGGACAATGTCATTCTTTCTGATGGAGACATAGAATTCCATTGTATATCTATATCACATTTTCTTGATCCAAACTTGTTCAGTCAATTTGGAAAGCAGTATGGGGTTCCTCAAAAGACTCCACTTAGAGCTCCCAAATCATCCAGCAATCCTACTTTTGGACATTTACCCAAATGATCACTAAAAGGCTATACTAAAGCTACCAACACAACTATATTTATCACAGCATTATTAACAATAGCTAAGGTATGGAACCAACCCAGATGCTCCACAGTAGATAAATGGACTGTAACTTTTTTTGAGACTAGTTTCTATAGGCTGCATGTAAGTTAAATGTTTGATGGGAAGATCAGCACAATGTCACTGTCCGTGGTACTGAAACATCTTTGTGGAACAAGGACATTTTTATAAGGCTTACTTTTGGTAGCTAGTGCCTATTATTCCCCAGAAAATTTGAAACTTGTGGTGAAAAAGGAAAAAAAATGAATAGTATTGAAAAGGATATGGATTATGGTATATTGAAAGATATAGAAAATAGGAAAGGCTCTCAATTCATAACCTGAAGAGAAGTTAATTTCTGATTTGTTTGGAAATGATATGACATAGTTTCCCAACAACTGTGGATGTCAACTTGCGATACAAAAAAGTTACATAGCCAATGGAGAAAAAAGCATTAAAATATGTGCAAGTGAGAGAAAGCTGTTTACATATGAGCAGAAACAAAAGCATTTATGATTTTGTGGGGAGGACATGACAGTGTGTTGCGAACTCACGTCCCACTGCCATTCCTAACGTCGATAGGTTTGTTTCAACTTAATTTTGATTTCTGATTTAAAACGAAGCAAAAATGATCATTCGACAACATGGCAGAACAAAGATGCATGTGTTTGTATTTGTATTGCTTTGTATCATTTCTCCGTCTGAGCACCTCTTGTTACTGTTGATTCTATCTTTCTTAAGCCCCGATTGTTTATACCTGGCAAGGCCCATGCCCTGACTCTTAAGTTCCCCGGCTAAAAGCTAGCCTCAGAGAGGACAAACTCGGTTCTTGAACATTTTGGATATCTGAAATTGCCTGAACGCCTGGTCCAGATAAGAGAATCACAATGCCTTCCTCCAGAGACAGCATCCAACAAAGGCTTGCTTGTTAAAGAGGCAAATATTCCATTCATTCTGAACACTTTCATCTTCTTCCAGATTCTTTTAAAGTCCAGTCTCTTTCCCGTTGGGGGAGCTCCAGGTCCCAACAGATCTTCCTCTCCTGTCAGTCACTACCATCGCAGCTTTGTGGCCGGCGCCCCTCCTGCCCTGCTCTGAGGGCCTGACCCTGCTTTTCATAATCCTCTGCGATGCCTCCATCCCGGTGCCACCAGCAGACCACTCTGGAAGCCAGACCCTCCCATCAGGCCCTGGCTGCATCCAGAGATGCATATGCTGGTCCCCGCCCCGGAGGGTAAACGCGGTTGTCATGGACACAGCACCTGCGCCCTTCAGCGGTGCCTCTTCGCTGCCTTCCCTTCCCCCCACCTGCAGCATGGAGCCGGCCACGCCTCTCCGGCCCCGCCCCTTCGGCCCCCGCCCCTTGGGCGCTTGCAGGTCGCGCGCCTCCCCCTGTCCCCTTCCAGGGCCTGCCTGGCCCCCCTAGCCTAGCACACAGCCGGCAGGACCGCGGGGACGCGCCGGCCTGCGAGCGGCCGCGCCTGCGCACTGAGCGCCTCCCCTAGCGGCGATCCAGACCCGCTGCCGCTCGCGCGCCTGGGCAGGACGCGGGGCGGGCGGGGGAGGGGGAGCGGCTTCGCATCCAGCCCCGAGTGAGGCGGAGACCCGGGCGGGCGGGCAGGCAGAGCAGGCAGCACCGCACCTCGGCCAGAGGCGGCTGCAGCAGCTGCCCTTGTCCCCCAGCTGCCTCTTCAGTCTCTTCCCCGATTAGCACTCCAGCGGCTGGAAATCAGCAAGAAAGAGGAGGAGAGAAACTCCCACCGACCCACCGAGGTGAGTCCGGGGCAGAGCATCCTCCAGCCTCGCCTGCCTCCCTCCCTCGCTCCCTCCCTCCCTCCCTCTCTCCCATCCTCTCCATCCTCCCCTCCCTCTCCGCTCCCCGAGGCTCCCTCCCGCATCCTTCCCAACATCCCTCTCTCCTCTCCCCTCCTTTCTCCTTTCCAGCCTTTCTTTCATCCCTTTCTTCCTCTCTCCCAGCCCGACTTCCTTCCCACCCTTTCTTTTCTTCCTGCCTTCCTTTCAAACCCTCTTCACCAGCCCAGCTTCGCAGCCCTTTCCTTTCATCCCCGCCTCTCTGGCTTTACCCCTTCCTGGGTGGGAGGGTGAGAGAGCATCTTAGCCTGCTACAACTGTCCGGATTCAGGGGCTTCCAGAAAATCGGGCTTGTGTACCCAGAGAGACGCTCTCGCACAGCGGATGCCCTGCAGGTCTCTCGATTACGAGCATAAAGGGTCAAGTTGGACGGAGTACCAGGAACTGAAACGAAAGGGTGCAGGAGGAATCTATAGATTGGTGCTGTAGAGGGTGGGGGCGGGGAGGGCTGTCACTTAGACATGTTGCCAGCACCCCCTCCCTCACCAGCAGCTTCTTTCTTTTTTTCTTTTCTTTTCTTTCCCCCCCCCTTTCTTTCTGGGAATTGCATATTCCCAGCGTGTGTCACAGTAATTCAGCTTTCTCTGCTGTGATTGTCGTCTCCATGAGAAACCACAAGGAAACAGAAGAGAGGAAGAGAACAAGAGAGAAAGAAGGGAGGGGAGAGGAAGGGTGTTGGCAGTGTAAGCTTGCATTCTTTTTTTTTTCCCACCTAGGCCTGTTTAAATTGACATTTTTAAACCACCCGCCTAATATTTAGCTGAGAATTGAACCTGTGTCCTTGGTACTGTCACTACCTACTTCAGAGGCAGAAACTCTCTAAACTTTAATGCTTGTGCACCACAGCATTATTTATGAGATGTTTGACTCACCATAGAAAACACCAAGGTAAACTGGTTTGGGAAAAATAGAAAGCAGAGGGGTGGAAGTGATACACTTTGGTTCATCATGGGTTAACTTATAAAAGACACTGAGAATGGTTAGCCTGTAGGCTTGTAAACATATCATTTTGATAGCAATTAGGTGCCTCATAGGCTTTAACAGATACCACGACTCCTTACCTTTCACCTCATAGGAATCTTGATGTTTGAAGACAGATTTGCTGTGTGTTTCTATCTGTCCATAGCTTACACTCAGAAAAAAAAGTTGAATTACTTCCAGGGATCATTGTTAGCAATGTACATTTTTAGATTTTCACTTATTTCCAGACAATGCAATATTTTGCATTGATATTTTTAGCTTACATGCCTCTCTCTCTCTCTCTCTCTCTCTCTCTCTCTCTCTCTTTCTATCTACACATACACATGCATGCATTAGGTAGCTCTTCCTTTTGCAACTACTGATGTTAAAAAGTTTATTCATAACAGGACAGTAATGCTGGTGTAGTATATGTTATATGAGAAGGAGCTGACCCTGTAAATCTGTAAAAGTGGTTATTTTATTTTGTCCTGTTTATAGCCTTCTAAAAGTGCTAAAACCCAGATGTTAGTATTTCTATACAAGATCTGAGTCTTGTTCCTAATGAATATATAAATATATATACATACATATACACAGAGCAAAAATTAGATTTACGGTTGAAGTCAGTAAAAAGCAATACTATAAATTATTGATTTTTGTTCTTTTCTCTTTAATTATCATATGCTAGTTGTGTAATATGCAGGTTTACATCTTATGAGTATGTAAAGTAGGAGCTGTGATGAAGAGAATCACCTTCGTAAGTGAAAGAGTGCAGGTTTGATGAAGTGCTGACACAGTTATCATCTGCATCAGTTATGGGGGAGTGTGCAATATTAGGGATGATAGAACTCTCCCGCTTTAACTCTCTGTGTAGGATTGCAAGCCCATTAATGGCTTGGCTGATTCTCTTGCCATGTGGCAGAAGCTCAGTTGAATTATCAGTTACTTATATCCTCCTGCAGAGTTGTGGTCAAGCCTGTGTATCTTTGAATGGTTGCAGTACTTAAGAGCAGACTTGCAGATGTGTTGTTGATATTGTTGTTGCTTGTGATGGTTGGTGGTGTCTGGTGGTGTCCTTTCTCCCTTGAAATACAATGAAGGTTGTGAATCTATATGGGAATAAGTTAGTTTTGTCCTAATTTACATGGAACTGCTTTTTCTCCTTATCATCCTCTCTCCTCTTTCTTTGTGGGACTTCACAATTGTGACCAGGGGAAGAAAACAGCCAGGTTGCTTGCTTGTTTGCTTTATTACTTATTTATTTAGTTAGTTGCAGTTTGTCTGCACAGAGAAATGAGAGTGCATGTTCCAGGTTTTAGTCCTGTACTTACTACAAAGAAAGGGATTCACTAGTAATAGTTCTTTTATAGTTATTCTTCCACTTAGTAGAAAAAAAATAGTTATTAAAGAGCTAGAAATCAAATATTATTTTCCACAATATTTTGAGAGAGGTGAATAAAATTAACTAAACAGAAGCATAATGACAAACTAGTGTGTTTAAATAGCGGCTTTCCACCCTAACCATTAAACTAATTTGTACATACAGATTGGCTTCTTTGAAAGTGTTCATTTCTAGAGGTTTTTACATTTTGTTGACTGAAGATATAACAAGGCATGATATAAATAAAGGCCAATAGAACATCTCTGTACTGCTGTAAGGGCTTGTTTTGAACACATGTTTTATACCTCCCTCCTTCAGAGCTCCCAAAACCTGTTCAAGTCTGTGCTAAGTAGCATGAGGTACTGGGAAGAAGGAGAAAGAAGTGGAAGGCACAGTCTTGAACCTCACCTTACAGTATAGTTGAAGGTAACAGATATTTGCACGAGGTCATATTTCACATTGGCCAAGAACGAGATCTATGGAGACAGTTTGGGCTGTGAATGCATGCTTTTCTCTTTAGGGGCTCTGTGCCCTTCCATACTATTTAAATATTTTTTCTCATCTATAAAATGAGACTCATAGTACTCTCTGATTCATAGGTTTTCTTTAAAGGTTAGGCATGTTTCACACAGTATTTGGTGAAAACAAAGCCTGCATT
Organism: Dipodomys ordii; assembly: GCF_000151885.1. Classification (NCBI taxonomy): domain Eukaryota; kingdom Metazoa; phylum Chordata; class Mammalia; order Rodentia; family Heteromyidae; genus Dipodomys; species Dipodomys ordii. The sequence continues at coordinate 1,117,919 of NW_012267360.1, forward strand.
GTATGAGCATTATTATAATTAAGAGAAAATATTTATGAACATTTCAAGATACTATACGATTATGTACTAGAATGATAGAACAAGAAATTACCAGAACAATTCTGAAGGAGACCAGGAAATTATTGTATTTAGTAGTAGTGTTGGAGTTTGTATAGAGATGCCGGGGGTGGAAATTTCATGCTGTTGATTCCACAGCCCAGGCAAAGCAGGGATGGAGAAGGGAGCATGGTGTGTCAAGGAGACTTCTTATTTACTGGAATACTTGACATACTGATGAATGCATAAAAGTTACTATGCTAAACATGGAGTCCTAGTGACTATACTACTAGTTAGGATCAGACAACCTACTGTAGTGAGGGATGAATTTTGTCACAGATAAATCAGCTAGTTCAGGGGTTTGTTTAACCTTTTTGTCACATCTAACACCACATTCCAAGACATAGATGTTGAGATCTGTCACAGAAAAGAAGAATATATTTAAAGTTATCTGACATAAATATTCACCCACTGTGTTTTAAAAGTACCTTCATTAAAAGGCCTAGGTGTTTCTCAAGAATGGTACTTCTCAAGGCAATTCTTGCTTCTGTAAAGGCTGCTCAAACTAGTTACCTTGCCTCAGTTTCTTCATCTATGCAATGGATATTTTAAGACTGTATGTTAGAGAATAAACACTAGTTTATTTTGACACATAGGAAGCAAGCGCTTGTTAGGCTAATTATATTTCCAGGTACTTTAATTTTATGTCACTGTTGACTTTAAATAATTACCAAAGCTCCTTTATTAGTGATTCAGCTTATTATTGATTTCAAATAGATTATACTTTCAGATGTTTTATTGGGAAACTAATGTGGTGACAACAGAAGGTCTGATCATCTGGAAGCTTTCACTGATCACGCTAAATATATGCTTAGGATAAGGTGACATGTGCACATTGACTACATCTGTTCATACACCTTAGTTTTGGTTGAAGTTCATAAAGTATTTTCAAAATATTCTCCATGAAATATTTATCCAACAACATAAGTGATAGGAATTGAAGTCTTTCATCCAAAAAATATTTCCAGAAAAATTTACCAATAATTCTGAAGTAGCAGTTTTACAGTATTTGTACTTAATCTATTTTTAATAGGTAGACATGGTTTTTGTTGTTTTCTTCCTTATGTTATTCTTGATATTTATATAATATACAAAATTGATCTTGTGAATATTATCTTAAGTTATATCAGAAAGTTATAAATTATACCAGAGATTAATATACTAATATCAGAATATTTACAAATATATCACACCTAGTCAGTATTATATTAAAGCAAAAGAGTTTTTTTTATTTTAATATTAAGCACTTTTATTTTCCTATAGGTAACCTTTTATTTCTAAGGTGAATTCTAATAAATATTCATTCATCACCTCTTTTCATTACATACTTATGACACATTATAAAAACACTGTGATAGTTTCACCTTATTGAGTTTGATTTTAGAGGCCTTTCTATGAAAATAGTTATTACTTATTTTAACTTAGAGGTATAATCTGAGTACACAGCAATAACAGGACAATTATTGTTCAGGAAGAAGGACAAGAAACATTAGCAGGAATACAGAAACATAATTGTATTCCCTATAGGTCAAAGGTAGAAATGCAATCGGAGGATGAGACAGAATGAATTAATTTTGTTTCATTTTGTGTTTTTGTTGTAAAAATTAGGTTCACGCAATTCTCATGTATCTCTAGTAAATGCAAATATTTTTAGTGATCCTTTGATCACTACCAAAGCCATGAACTCCTGGTGGAAACGTGTTTCTTAGTTTGTTCTGCTATTTACCCAGAAGTTACAGTGAATCAAAAAATGACTAAGGGACCTGATACTCCCATTACTTCGTTTTGATTAAATGAGAGTTTGGTAAAATTTAGTTACCCAAATTCATCTTAAATTCACAGAGCCTGAAACAGTTATTAAACATCATTATATTCTCTGCAAGGATAAATAAATATCCCTTAATTTCTTGGAAGAGCTCGTTGTCTTAATGTGCTTCTAGGAGCAGGTTTTGTATAATTCTAGAGTTACCACTCCATTTATAGAGGAGAAAGAAATTTATAAATATATCCATCTTTTCACTTTTGTACTCCTCTACCATTATCATAATGCCTAACATGAATTCATTCCAACTGTATATTTTTCAATATCTGTTCTAGACAGAATATTAGCTAAAGGTGATACATTTTTTAAGGTTTCTCGTACTTAAAAAAGAGAAGAGAGGGTGGTGGAGTTCATTGTTACATCTCCTCATCTGTTCACACAGTATTACAATCAGTTTCAACTACACTATCATTCCTTGCCTCCATTCCCTGCAGAAACAGCCCCAACAGGTTTCATTGTTCTATTACCTTAGTTGCAAATAATTATTTCTACCTGCTTTTTCCTTCCCACAAGCCTAACCTCTTCCAGCTAGTACCTATTTATGGAAAATCCACTTCTCTTCCCCAAACTCCTAACTGAGCATCTGCTGTCACTGAGTTTCTCTATATTGCCCTTATTCACATTTGCAATATATTGCAAAGTTACTCACCTGCTTTCATTTTCCATTCTTTCTTCTTTAATTCTTTAGCTATATTCATATACTATTTTGTTTTATTGAGCTTGTCTTGTCTTGCTCACTATGACAGAGGCCTTTCTTTCTTACTTATATTCTTTCTCTGTTTCTCACACTTTCTTTGTTTCTCCTTCCTTCCTTCCTCTCTCTCTTCTTTCTTTCTTTCTTTCTTTCTTTCTTTCTTTCTTTCTTTCTTTCTTTCTTTCTTTCTTCTCTCTCTCTCTCTCTCTCTTTCTCTTTATATATTTTCTTCTTTTGGTCATTCATCAGCCTGGGTGTTGACCCTGAGCTTTTCTGTTCAAGGCTTGCTCTTTACAACTTTGTGCCACAGCCCCACTTCTGGTTTGTGTGGTTAATTGGATATGAGTCTCAAGGACTTTTGTGTCCAGGCTAGTTTAGAAGCACAATCCTCAGATCTGAGCTTCCTGAGTATCTAGAATTACAGGCATGAGCCACCAGCACCTGGCTGAGGTGATACTTTAATAAGCACATTAAAACAGATCTAAGTTCTTCCTATTGATTAAAACAGTTAATTAATGAGCTATATATGGCTAAACAAATCTTCAACTCTACAAGTCATATTTATTTTATATTCCTTTTATGTGACTTGGATTAGATGATGCATAAACATTAAGCTATCAAATTATATAGCTCTACATGTGGGATTCTCATAATTTCAAGGCGTAATGATTTAGATTTCGCTATGGGCTATTTTTTTTAAATGAAAATGGTTACCTGCCACCTTCAGTGGTGTGTATTTTCCCTGTTACAGCAAAATCAGAAATTCAACTCCAAAGACTTTCTGTGTTAAAGGAGAACTGAGGAATATTTCTGTTTCTGATGTCTCCATCTTTCTCTCCTTTTCTTTTGGGGGGGGGGAATACTTTTTTCACTGGAGGTACCAGTAAGTTTCTTCCTCCATTTAAAGTTGAATTCAGTGTGTGATTGGATTGTTTGAATTGTTCTAATATCCTCAAAAGGCTATATTGAATTTAATCTTTTAAAATGAGGTATTCACATAAAACATCATATGAACTACAGAGTTAATATTTCTCTGTCAGCCTGACCATGGTTGTCTTTATTCCATAACTTCGGTCTATAGGACTGTAGTAACTTGTGTTCCTAACAACTGAATTCCAAATTCTCATTAACTATTTAAATAGATTATTTTGAACTGTTTTATAAATTAGAAAAACACACCCATGATAAGTAAATAATATGTTAGTGTGTTGTGTGTTGCTAAAAATACTTGGCTCGCCTTCACTGTGACCAACATATAGGAAGATATTTCTTTTACATCAGTCTTCTCTCAGTTCTGATCTACTTCTGAGCCTTTAGATTTTCTATTCCTCATTTAGAAACTAATATAAGTTACACCAGAAAATATATACTCATTTTTATTTCTTTTCTTCATTGATTATCATGTTTTTGACATTAGTATAGAAGGAAATCTATAGGCAAATCTTTGTAATTTTGATTTAGGCAAAGATCTTTCAGAAAGATGCCCCAAAATATCTTCAATCACAAAATTTGAAAGAAAAGTTATTAAACTTTATCAACGTTAAAATAACATTTCTGCTCTTCTAAAGACATGAAATATGCTATTATTTTATATCTCAATCTCTTTTAGTACATCTAACAAAGGCCTTTATCTAAAAGTTACATCAAATTCTTTCTATTTCTTATAAAAGACTGGTAGCCTAACTGAAAAAAAATGAACAAAATATCTGAAGAGATATTTCACACATAACATACAAATGACAAATATCCACAAGATAAGGTGTTCATCTTTTTTATTATTGGTGATAGTGGGGTTTGACCTCATGGCTTCCCACTTGGTAGGCAGTCGCTGGACGGTTAAGGCCACACCTGTAGCCCATTTTCAGCTAATTATTTTTGACTTAGCTTCTTGCTTTTGCCTTGGCTAGACTAAACCATGGTATGAAAGACACATGCCACCATGCTCAGAATTTTCTGTTGAGATAGTTTCATGAACATTTTTGTCCAGACTGTCCTCAAACCCTGATTCTCTTGATCTCAGCCTTCTGAGTGTATAAGATGACAGATGTGTTCACTATACTTGGCTGTTTAACTCTTTGATTTCCACAATGTGGTATTACCCTATGAACACTAGATTTGCTAAATAAAATACAGACAATACCCAATTTGGCAAAGGATGTGAAGCAACTGTAATAGTCATAAATTGCTGGTGGACTATGAAACTTTGTGAACTGATTTGGCAGTGCCCTTAAAGTTAGATGAACTTTTACTATATGACCCAGAAATGTTATTTTTAGGTGAAATGAAACATATGTATACAACCTTTTAATTAATAACAGCTTCACTTGTAAATGTTTCAAACTAAAAACCACCCAGATATCTGTCAAATTCCATTTTAAAGTTACTCTTTGCAATAGAAAGTAAAGCTGCTGCTTCTGCTGCTAATGCTACTGGTAGTGATGGTATGTGTATGTGTGTGTTAAAGATGTGCTTTTTAAAATTAACATGTGAAAACTGACTGCAGAGGGTAAGAAATACATTTGAAAAGATTTGGGAAAGTGGTAAGAAATAGGAAAGCTGCAGCTCACTTGTTAGATATAGACATAGCCTGCCTACTGTGTGCCTTTCATGGATTTTCACCCTGTTTGTTGACCCCCATCTGTGGTATGATGGCTACTTTAATACCAAGCACACCATCATGCAGAAATACCCCTTCCTGAAAAGTGAGGAAACTTTTGCCTCCAGTTCCTATAGACTCCTCTGTTTTCTTACTGGCTAGCACAGGATCACATGATCATCTGCTCAGTCAACAGCTAGGGGAACTGGACTGAATGAAAGCCTGAGGCTAGAATTAGGATCCTCTCCTTCCCTAGAGTAAACTTTCACTCAGTCCTATGTTGAACAGAAACCATGGAGGAATAGAACTGAATGGGAACTTTGTAAAGAACAAGAAAGGGCTAAAAGAATGTTAGGGTAGCAAGGTCAGTGTTTGTTACAATTTGATTTAGAGGTTTGACACTGTGTTCTCAGTTCTGTGAGAGACAGGTGGAAGCAAAGCAGATTTCATCTTGTTAGGGTAGAGTTGCATGCAAAAGTAATTGACAGAAGGTGCCCACCCTAAGATAAGAGGAATGAAGAAATTTAGATCATACCTCAAGAGGCAAACTGGAGGGACAGGGAGACCAGATCCAAGGGAATAATTTAAAGTGAGCAAGCATACAAATAGTGACTAGCAGTACCAATCACAGTGAAGTCCCTGGAGTTGGGACAGGAAACAAATGTCAGTTTTGGCAATGGCCTGGAATCCAGGCAGGCAAACGCAATTGCAATTTGCCCATCTGTGAAATCAGGGCCTCAGGCAAGATTTTTCCTGTTTTACTAGTTAAATGAGAAGCCAAAAACAGTAATTATTCTCAATGTAGTTTAGGTGTTTGCAACCCCTCTAGGTACAGTTTTAGTGAGAGGAACCACAACTTCCTTTTCTCTATTATTTTGTGCTACAATCCTGAGCTCACAGTAATTCCTTCCTAAATGTTTGTTGATTGAATCATCTCTGAACTTGCTCTGTCTTTGAACAAATCTCAACAGATTTCTGCTCAAATGATTGTAAATTATTCATTAAATGCTTTCTTGAAGGTTACTAAAAGGTTATTTGACTTTTTGTGGGGAGAAGGGGAGCAACAATTCCTGGCTCCATAAGTAAGATATAGTATTTGATCTCATAGTTGACTATCTAGTAGTAGCTGTTATCTACCGACCTAAACCATGTAATACTGGGACAAATATGATAAAAAGTGTAATGCAATGTACTGACTATATAGTGGCATAGGTCAAAAATCCAAACAGACACAGAATGAGAAAAGGCACTCTAGCTATGGGCAAGAATGAGTGTGGAGGAGAGGATGACTCCGATTAATTCCTTTCAATTCAGCTCTGCCTTGTTCTAGGGATTGGGACAAAGCTGACCCAGCAGGGAGATGCAATCAATGCGCCAAGCAGTGGCAAAGGTGGGAAAATCACTTCCCCAGAGAACTGCTCAGTGAGCAGCTGAAAAATGAGACACTGGGAGTAGAGAAATATTTTAACATTATCTACATAGAGGTATCTCAAGAAATTCCAAAACAGGAGATGCATTGTTCAGAAAAGAACAAGTTCTGCCCTTGACGTGGAAACACACAGTAATACTTCACATGGTAGAATATCTAGAAAGGAAAAACAGTAAAAAGGCTGGTAATATTTTTTATAAATTGAATCAATTATCAAGTGAACATTTGGTGATTTTCTAGTTTGTTCCTTTCCTCATACAGGTGCATGTAATTTTAAATTTTCAAATTTTGAAGTCTTTTTGTATATATATATATATATATATATATATATATATTATTCTAAAGGTACTGTACAGAGGGGCTACAGTTTCATGAGAAAGGTAATGAGTACATTTCCTATCGCGCATTGTTACCCTCTCCTGTTTTTCCCCTACCATCCTTTCCTTCCCCACTTCCACAACTCTTCCCCACCCCCAGAGTTGTAAAGTTCATTTTCAACATAGTGTCGTACATTTCATTGTTACAATGGTCAACCTGTATCCTTATTTCAGCATTTTGTTGTTTCCCTTCCCCTCCCAAAATTAGAAAAATATATATACAAGATGCAGGGCATGAAAATAAAATATAGTGAAAACAGGAGTTATATCCTGGGGGAAGAACATACAAAAGAAACAAAAAAATCACATAGTACATTATAAGTACGTTAAAAACAACAGCAACAAAGATAAAATGTCTTATATCCCTATCTTGGGGTTCATTTCCCTTAGCATCATCTTATGGTATATATAAATAGTTTTTGACCTTTTCTGAATTGTGAAGTCTTTTGAAAGCACCTGAGTTCATATAATTTTGTATCTTATTGTTTAGGTAAACATATTTATGCATTTCCTTATATAATAAAAATTCTTCATAATTCTCTGTATGATATTACATCTATAGATCTATCTCAATGAAATAAGCCTATGTCTATATAGCATTCTCTCTCCCTCTCTCTCTCTCACACACACACCACCACAATACAATCACACACATCACACTCATACATACCCACAATCACAAATGTGAAATGATATTCTGTACCTCATTTTCAATTCATAGTCTAGGAATACTGGCATATGGGTAAATGAAGCTATAACCATTGCTAATTATTTTATATTGTGGCTATACCACAAATTTAATAGAAATTCAGTTTGTTTCTGCTCTTTTGCAATTGTAAACTATATTGTAACAAATGTCCTTATAAAAGTGTATTGTCCACATGTACTAATGGAAAAGTTAAAGGGAAGACTGTGAATTATAATTGTTGGGTCATAAAATATGTTCATTTTAGATTTTAATAGTGTTAAAATGACTCTCAAAATTGTAATAGCAACTTACATTTCATCCAGCAGGTATGAAATAAATATTTCTTTTTAAACAGCGCTAATTTTCTTTTGGTCATTTGTGAGGCTTGACCTCTTGGCTTGGGCACTGTCCCTGCACTCTTCAGCTCAAGGTGAGTGCTCTACCACTTGAGCAACAGTGCCATTTTGCCTTTGCCAATATAAGACAAATTTAAATTTGTAAAGATTTTCCAACTAGTTTACAAAACATATGTCTCTTTTTATATGAATTTATTTTCTTGATTTCTACAGCCTGAGTCCATTCCCTTTCTTCTTTCCCTTCCCTTCTCTTCCCTTTCCTTCCTTTCCCTTGCTTTTCCATCTCCTTCCCCTCCAATCCCATTCTTCCCTTCCCTCCTTAACTTATGTAATCTATTCATAACCTCTTCGTGTAAAGATGTTTGTTGTTAGTCTGAAACAAATGATGTACTGAAAACTACTGTGTTGTGCAGCATGGGTGTAATATCTAGTAGATCAGTTTTTTCTAAGTTTCTATTTTTGTTCTCTTTTGATGAAGTGTATAATAACTTGGTTGTAAAATTTCATAGATAGTACTCTTCATACTTAAACCAATATTATACTTAATTTGAGAACAATTAGAGAAGTAGGGGCTTTCAAAATTTTTTCATTAGATCATAAATATCTTTTAAATAGGAGGAACTTTTTCATGTGTGTTCTTTGTTACCATCATGTACATCGTTTTTATTGTTGTTGGGAAAATATGTTCTTTACATTTTCCAATTTGTTTCCAATATGTTGATATAAATATTATTCTGTTTACCTATTATATATGGTTTGTACCTAATTATATTGTTGAAACTTTTATTGGCTCAAAATAACTGCCCCTTTTCATGTGTTATCCTTACTCATTTGTGTGACCTACTTGTGTGTTGAGATAGTGAGTCATGGTTCAAATACACACATGCATTTTTGTAAGTCATAAGTTACATGTGAGTGATAAATATAATCACTTTTTTCTTGGAGGTTTTTCTTTATATTGCAAATCACTTGTTCTCACTCACACTTAATTTGAGTGAGACATTCTTCATATCTGTAACATTGTGGTCCAAACACCCCTTTTATACAAAACAAGTAGTGTATTTTTTATCTCTCAATTTCTCTTGGATGGAACCCAGTACATAGTGAGCTTAGATTTCATAAATTCAGTTCTAAATACATTCTGAGTGCTTCATAGTGATTCATTTTACATGAGACTCTTCATGGTTCCAGGGACCATGAGCTGAATTGAGTGAACAATGATTTGATGAAGCTGGATAACATGCTTGATTATGATAATGCTCGAGATATTAAACTTTTTAAATTGATTGGATTGGCTTTATTCTTTGAATATCTGATATGCAAACTATAATTTTGTGCTCACTTGCATGCTGAAGTTGTTCTGCTACACAACATTTTCATCCACATGCTGTACTTTTATTTTAGAAATATATGAATATTAACACAACAGCCAGTTCATGTCTCACCACTAAAAACTTTTCGTTTAATCTCCAGTTCTGGCACTAAGACCTTCTTTTACAAACCTAAGGAGAAGTTGATAATGCAGATTGAGAAAATAGGCTAATTTCTTTGAATTGCAGTTATTCATCTTGTCTAGGCTTTATGCATACATCTCAGAATTCATTTCTTATTTTTTAAGTTTTTATTTTTTTGTGCCTGTCATGGTTCTTGAAGTTGGATTCTAGGCACTGTCTTTGAGCGTCTTTGGCTCAAGGCTCTACCATTTGAGCTATAGCTCCACCTCTGGCTATTTTAGTGTTTCATTGGTGGTAAGGGTCTTATGGACTTCCTTGCCTGGGATGACTTGGAATCCCAATCCTCAGATATCAGGCTCCTGCATAGCTAGGATTATACACATGGGCCACTGGTGCCTGGCTTGCATTATTCTTTTTTTTTTTTTTTTTTGGTCGGTCATGGGGCTTGAACTCTGGGCCTGGGCGCTGTCCTTCAGCTCTTCAGCTCAAGGTGAGTGCTCTACCACTTGAGCTACAGCGCCACTTCCGGTTTTCTGGTGATTTATTGGAGTTAGGAGTCTCACGGTCTCTCCTGCCCGGGCTGGCTTTGAACCTCGATCCTCAGATCTCAGCCTCCTGAGTAGCTAGGATTACAGGCGTGAGCCACCAGTGCCCGGCTTGGCTTGCTTTATTCTTAATGAACAAACCAACATTCAATCCTACAATCTACCTTAAGATAATGTAGATAGATGAGAAAAATTTTATTGTAAAACAGGCATTTTTCTTTGGAGAATATTGAATATGGATGTGAAATTAGTATTGAGTGGCCTATTGGTATTTATGAAATCACAAGATACTGTGGTAATGATAAATTATTAAATTTAGTTTTGAGAGTATATTTAAGTGGGGCTTGGAAGGTGGCTCAGTGGTAGAGCGCTTGCCTTTCATGCATGAGGCCCTGGGTTCCATTCCTCAGCACCACATAAGCAAAAAGAAAAAAGCCGGAAGTGGCGCTGTGGCTCAAGTGGTAGAGCGCTTGCCTTGAGCTGAAGAGCTGAGGGACAGTGCCCAGGCCCAGAGTTCAGGCCCCACCACCAGACCCACCCACAAAAAAAGAATATATTTAAGTGTAATAGTTCATTGTTTCTTTAAATCTATATCCACCAGCAATAGTTGAGATATTATGTGTAAAACTGTCAACTACTAGCAGTTTGATTGCTTCTGCAAAAAACTGTTTGAAACATTTGAAACAAAGATATTATTTGGTGGAATTTTCTTGTGGCAGGCGTGACTTTGGAAGGCAATTGTTTTTTGTTGATGTCATGAAGAATTGATCTCTTTAACTCAGGTGTATTACTAAGCCCAGGTGTATTATTGCATTTTTACTGTGGTTTATCTTGGAAATGTTGAATTGTTCTCAGTTAAACCATGTTAACATACACAATACTCTTTTCAAAATTATAAACGTGGTATTAAAATGTTTCATCAGGAAGAATTCTAATTGTATAGATTTTATTTTATTTATTGTACCCTATTACAATAGTAAAACAATCCATGCCATTTGACATCTATTCAAGAAAGTACAAGTATTCATTAACATAAAAATGTCTAAGTCTTTGTATATGGAAAATTACAAATTATATTAAGTTAGAACAAACTTAAACAGAAAGACATTTAGCATTCATAGATGGGAAAAATTATTGTTATACAAAGCAACCATTGACTTAGTGCCAGTGGCTCATGCCTGAAATTTTAACTACTAAGAAGGTTGAGATCTAAGGATTGGGGTCAAAACCAGCCCAGGCAGAAATATCCCATGAGTCTCTTATCTCCAATTAGTCATTCACAAACTGTGGCTCAAAGTGGTAGAGTGCTAACTATGAGCATAAGAACTCATGGACAGTGACTACACCCTGGGTTCAATCTTCATAACTGACAATAAAGACAAAAATCAATAATTGATCTACAGATTCAGTGATATTGCTATTAAAATCCCAGCCTCCATTTTTTTCCTCAGAAATTGACATGCTGATCCTAAAATTCATATGGAACACGAGAATAGACAAAAATTTCTAAAAGAGAACAAAATTGGAAGACTCACGAATGTCAGGTTTAAATTTATTATAAACTACAGTAATTAAGATATAGAGCCACAGAATAGAATTGGACATACAGAAATAAACCCATATATTTATGGTCAGTTGATAGTTCAGCAGAGGTTACAAGATAATTCAATGAGGAAAAATGAAAATGGTCTCTTTTTTTTTGGTGCAGGTGGTGGTACTGGTGATTGAACATAGAGCCTTTTGATTGATCCGTGGGTGCTATACCAGTTAGCCATGCCTTCAGGGCCACTTTACATTGGTTATAGAGTTACATTGGTTATATTGGGGATAGAGTGTGTATCTGGATCTAAGTCCTCCTATTTTTCCCCTTCCTTCTGTTTGGGTTTTTAAAACTGTATTGTTTTGTCCTTTCTTTTTTGGTACTGGGGATTGAACCCAGGACGTTGCACTTGCAAGGCAAGCGCTTTGCCACTGAGCTACATCCCAGCCCTCCCCTTCCTTCTGTATCTGTAATTATTTATACATGTCATCACACCAGTTTTTTTTAAATAAGAAAATAGAAACCTTTCAATCTTGCAGATATTTTCCATTAGAATGTCCTGGGACTGCAATCTTGTCAGTTTTAAATCTCCCTTGTAGATAGCATAACAGGGTGCCCCACTTTGCCTAGTGACTGATTGAGAGGTTTGCATGTGTTCTTTCTGATCATCACTCCTAATCTCAACTTCAAAGTAGCTAGGACTACAGGTGTAAGACACTAACACCTGGCCTGGAGTCTTCTTTTTTTTTGAATAAAAGATGTGAAGATCACTGAATTGTTTACATAGAACATAATGGAATCACATCACTTATTTTCCTGTTTCATAAAAATTAACTTCTGAAATATATGACAGACATGTATTTTTATTCCATAAAACTTTAAGAAAACATACCTGGAAATTTTAGTGGTCTTGGATTAGCCAGTGGTTTCTTCAATGAGATATCTTAGGCACAGCACAAAAAGAAAAGGAATAGATAAATTGGATTTCATCATAACATTGTTGAAGAACATTTTCAAGAAAGTAAAAAGATAATCCCCAGAGTTGAAAAATGTACAAGAAATATCAAAAGAGTAGACTCTCAGACAAAGAAGTATCAGAAATTAATATTTTTAAAATACCTCAAGAAAAGTACTTGAATAGGCATTTATACAAAAGAGATACCTGTACACAAAACTGAAATTAAGTACATTAAAATATGGTAAGCACTATTGATAATAAAGTGATTGTAAATCAAAACTATCATGAAAGTCAAGTTCATACTCATTAGACTGATTCATATAAAATATATAGATAACAAACATTGGTGAGGATGTGGAAGAATTGGAATCCTCATACTTTGCTAGTAGGGATGTAATAGGGTGCAGCAAGATTGGAAAACAGTTTTTATTTTCTTAATGAAAAAAACTCTTTCTGCTCACAGCTGGTGTTCCACCAATTGAGATAGAACTCTAGTCCTAAAGTATGTCTTTAAGAGAAATAAAGGCATATATCAATAAAACGTTGTGTTTTTCCATTCAGAGCAGTATTATCCAGTATGGAAAACAAAGAGGAAAGAACTGATGTCTATCAGATAAAAAGAAAGGATTGAACAAAATGTGGTATATCTGTACATGGGATAATATTCAGCCACAATAGAATTATAAGAAAAGTATTCATGAGAAAGTATAGATAACTTTAAGAACATTATCATACATAAATTAGATAGAAATCGTCACATATTATATGACTTTACTTTAAAAAATTGAGCAGGATAGGCAATAGACAGAAAATAAACTACTTCTTATTAAGAGGCAGAGAGAAGACAGGGATACAGAACAGATGTCAAAGAATATGAGTTTCTTTTGTGATGATGAAAGTTATGGATTAACTTTGAAGTGAGAGTTATATATAATGATCATGTGTATACTGGAACCTCACTGTATTCTGCAATTTAAAATTGTGAATATAAGTAAATTACATCTACAAAATTTTAAAACAAGCGAACCAAATGATTATTTCTCTTTTATCTTTCCATTTTTAAAACATAGATCAGACCTTGTCATCATTTGAAACCATGTGTTGTTTTTATGAAAGTAGCTGAAATTTAATAACATTTTATATGATACAATTGGTGCTCAATTCTCATCACAACAGTGAATATTTCACTTTAAAATATACTTAATTATTATGATCGCATATACCCATACTATATCTGTGAAAGAGGTTTCCTTCTAGCCTCTTCTAGGTAAGGCACTCTTGACATGCCAAGATGAGTTGAGTTGTGGTTACCCCCTTCGTACATCTAATGATACACAGTAGAAAAGGCTAAAGGACTGGACATGGGATAGAAGTATATACACCATGAAGGATAGCATAGCATAATGCATTTAGCAGAGTCTTTGAAGAGAGTTAACTTCTGATGAAATGAGAAGGAAGGAGAAAATAGGGCCAATTAGGAACTATTTGGATGTAAGAGATTTGGAGCAAAAGGATACAGGGGAATCTGTGGTTATCATTTGTCTTTCTGGTTTAAAAGAGTTGGGGATTATGGTGATGCTTAGTTTGGATGTTAAATTTGAAGCACTTATAGGGCTTTCAATTCCAAATCTTCAGTAGACACTTGTGAATGAGGTCTCGATTCCTGAATTGCTGGTATTCAAATTAGAAACTTTGGATCAAAGATGGACTTGATAATTAAAATCACAGAAGTAAATGAAGTCTTCTAACCAGTAGCATAAAGCACCATAACAAGTATGGTTCTGCCTGTTTAGGAGTTCCGGTGCTCAAGGAAAGACTAAAGAAAGAAAAGAACACAGATGGGGGCAAAAGAAATGAATCATATTAAGGTATTTATTTACTACTGGATCAGCAAATCTGCCATGTAAAAAAGAAGAGAAACAAATCTTAGTTTTAATTTGAGCTGGTGGTTTATATTCTTATGTAGCACACCCAGAAGCAATGAAAGGCCAATCATGAAGTTAAATCTGCATCTGTTCTTTGCTTTCACTTGGTCCTCTCTGGGACTTGGACAGCCAAAGAAGGGTTGGGGATGGCTGCAGTGGGAGACTCCTCAGTAGCTGTAGTGCTAGAATTTAGCAGTTTCACAGATGGGTCTGATGGGGCCAGGGTGCTTAGCTGGTAATGAGGAGGTCAGTGGGAGAGAGAGGCAGCCCAAACTTGCCCTCAATCTATTCATAGTCTCCTTAGAAGTCTTTCTGAGGGGGAAAGTTAGGTGTGTTCATCTTGGTTCCTAATACTTAAGCCAGCAATATTTTCCTTCCAGCTATATTCTGCATCTTACTGCCTGAATTGATTGTTGGCATGGGTAACATTTTAAAAGTGAAGCTTGGTAAAGGAAACTATAACTCTTGTGAATTTACCCCTCTATACAAAATACATTTTTCTATAAGAGAAAAACACTGCCTCCTCATTAACAGTTGCTGTCTTCAGCAAAATGAACAGTATTTTACTAGTGCTGTTGAAGAAGCTAGATGAGATGTTTGATTAGTATAGAAGAAATGTGAGTCATTATTAAACCAGTTCTAGTTTCACATTGTGCTCTTGTGCACAGGCTGACTTGTGGGTTGTAGGAAAGGGAATTGCAAAGGCTATTTGGTGTTTCCTCAACTTCTTCTGAGGTGCTAAGAAATAACATCCCAAGTTTTCTGTTTCCAGGAGGCAAAGAAACAGCTTAGAGATCAGGAAGGTCAAAGGCTAATGAGAGTTCACTGTTCTTGTTAAAGCAAGAAAAGGATCCTATGTTAATCTTTGTCAATGTAGCTTCAGCTACTGCTTAGCTAAGAAATCAGATCTTATTTATTTGAAAAGAGACTATGAAAAATTAAGTTAGATATGTGTATTTCTAAACTTACTGAGCAGGCTTGAATGCTAATAGATTCACTCACTTTGCTTTAAATAGAACAATAACAATCAAGATCAGGAGTTTACTGGTTAATTCATTTCCTAGAGTAAGTTGAAAGAAATTAGCTTTAGAATTTTAGCTTTTTAAAATTTTGTGCTTCATCTTTATAATTTTTAATCTTTATTATTTTATTGCAAAGCCCACTATAATAGTCACTTCTGTGACACTGTCATAAAATCAGTGTGATAATCACATAAAAAGCCATAGTAATCAAAACAACTTGTTACTGGCACAAGAACAGACCTGAGGACCAATGGAATAGATCTGAAGACCGAGAAATGAACCCACAGATCTATAGCTACCTAATTTTGGATAAGGGAGACCAAATAATAAATGGAAGAAAGACAGACTCTTCAATAAATGGTGCTTGCAAAATGAAACAGCTATAGAAAACTAAAATTAGATCCTTATATACCACCCTGCACCAAAATCAACTCCAAATGGATCAAAGACCTAAAAGTAAAATCAGACACCCTAAAAACAATATAGTAAGGAATGGGAGAAACTCTAGGGCTCCTTGGCACAGGCCAAATTTTTTTAAAGACCTAGAAACTCAAAAAATCAAAGAAAGGTTGAACAAATTGGGATTGCATGAAACTGCAGAGCTTGTGCATGGCAAAGGACATAGCTAGCAAGATCAATAGAAAGTCCATGGATTGGAAGAAGATCTTCACTAGCCATACAACGGACAAGGGTCTCATATCTAAAATATACTTAGAACTCAAAAATTTAAATCCTCCAAAAAATCCTCAAAGAAACAACCACCCCATTAATAGGTGGGCTAAGACTTAGAGACTTCTCTGAAGAAGAAATAAGAATGGCCAATAGACACATGAAGAAATGTTTAACTTCTCTGGCCATAAAATAAATGCAAATCAAAACAGCATTGAGATTCCATCTCACCCCAGTTGGAATGGCTATAATCAAGAAATCTAATAACAACAGATGCTGGAGGGGTTGTGGCCAAAATGGAACCTTCTTCACTGTTCGTGGAAGTGTAAACTTGCTCAACCACTTTGGAAAGCAGAATGGAGACTCCACATAGAGCGCCTCTATGGCCCAGCAATCCCACTTTTAGGCATTTAGCCAAACAATCACAAACAAGGGTATACTGAAGCTACCAGCACCACTATGTTTATTGCAGCATTGTTCACCATAGCTAAGATATGGAACCAACCTAGGTGCCCCCTAAGTAAATGAATGGATCAAGAAAATGTGGGACATTTATATGCAATGGAATTCTATGCTTCCATCAGAAAGAATGGCATTGCCCCATTTGTTAGGAAATGGAAAGACTTGGAAAAAATCATATTAAGTGAAGTAAGCCAGATGCAAAAAAAATATAGGTCCCATGGTTTCCTTCATTTGGATTAATTAGTATATGCCTAGGATAATTGTATCAAATAAACAGAAAAATCTCAAAAGCTATGTACATATGACCAGATGATGTTAAGTGAAATGAATCCCAAGAAATGGACACAAGAGGTCTTTTTTTGTTGTTGTTTTTAATGTACTATGTTCTTCCCCCTATGGTATATCCTTGTCTCTGTACTTGATTTTGGTACCCTTCATGTGGTATATACAGTTTTCTAATTTGGGGAAGGGAAGGGGAATAGAAAATGCTGAAACAAGAACATAGTATGAACCATTGCAACCAACAATGATACCCACAAGACAGTATATTGGAAATTAACTTTACAACTTGGGGGGGGGTTGGGTGGGGAAGGAGTGAAGGAGGTATGGGAAGGAAGGGATAGTGGGAGAACAAGGGAGGGGGTAACAATGCTCAATAAAAAATGTACTCATTGCCTTACTCATGTAACTGTACCCCTCTGTGCAACATCTTTACAATAAAAATTTTAAAAAAAGAGGCAAGGATTATTTTGGTTCATGGCTTTATAGGCTTCATAGGCTTCATAGGCATGGACATGCAGTTTGGGGCCTGTTGTTCTCATGGTGAGAAAACACGTAGAAGAGACTTTTCTCCCATTGGCAGGAGAACAATGGTGTAAAATAGAAGAGCAACAGAAGGAGTTGCAGTGCCAAGGGCATAGGCCCAATGATTTAACTTCTTCCTGAAGGCTCACTGTCTGAAGCCATCTCCCGATAGTGCCACAGGATGCTAATCAAGCCTTCAACCTCTAAGCTTTGGAAGAATCTCCCAGATTCATACTATAGCACTCAAGTTAACTTAATGGAGGAGAGTAAAGAAGGTGGTTGTGCTCAATAGTTAGGTAACAATTGGATTGCTAAAATTCAGTCTCATCATTATAACCACCTTTTATAAATGATACTCATGAGAAAAAATATGATTTAAAGACTCTCCCTTTTATTGAAATAATGGCTTTTGAAGTCAAGGCCTTGTACTAGTTGGGCAAGGAGCTCAAGTCCTAATGAAACTCTTTTGAGAAGTAAATGCATTCACAATACATGGGTATTTTCATATATTTGGTTTAAGAAGAAGAATAAGTAACACATTTCTTGTTTTATTCTTTCATTTTTATTGTATATAACAAGTCAACTTATGAGCATTACAGTGCAAGGCAGATTAAGTTCTTAATTTTTACTTTAAATTAAGATGCTGAAAACAGAATATTTGGTAACCAATGGACTTGGTTACCCAACTTTAGAAATAATCAACTGCTATAGCTATGCATTTTTATATCTATTAATTAGGAAAATAAATGATATTTCCATGGCAACAAAAATAGTCTCCTTGAATACTTGTTTTACACTTTCAATAACAACACACAGCAGGATATATAGGAACACTGATGGAGATACAAGATAATCAAGGTATGTAAAGCATCACACAAAGCATGCTCACTGAAGTTAATTTGATTTATAAAAATGAAATGAGTGGTTAAATTATATAACTAGACATTTCCTTATTAACCCTCCAAATATAAAATATTCTCAGAAGGCTATAAGATTTTCTGAAGTGTGCCACACATACTGGTTTTAATAAATGACTTCCAAAATCAAATCTGCACCATCATACCATGGTGTGATTGAAGACATTGAATTGATCAATCTGTCCCATTTATTTTAAGAGTACCATGATTAATGGATAAACTAATATTCTTTTAGCTTGTTTGGTCTCAGGAAATGAAATTGTCTTGTAGACTCTATCCCCAGAGAGTAATTCTGCTTTAGACACTAAGAGAGTGGTTTCATGAGGCTTTATTTACTTTGCAAGAGAGCTACTCTTATAGAATTACAATTTACTGATTATTGTGGAAGGATTCATGGAATACAGTTCAATACTTTTAAATTTTCTTTCTTAACATTCTTTGGGGTTAACTGATTGATTTTTCTGTCACCATCATTGACTGTCCTTGACATATGAACTTTCTAAACTTGCTGCTCTTTGAAGACATATTTTTCTTGCTGCTCTTTGAAGACATATTTTTGAAATATCTTCAGACTTCTAGGCTGCTGCTTACTTCTGTAATGTTCTGTGAAAAAATGTAATCTGCCCTTCCCATCTCCCTCCCCCAGTTTTGACTATCATTTTCTAGAGTTATATTCCTTAACTTGAAACATCAAAGTAAGATTAATTTTCATAGTACTAATCTTTCTCCATGAATTCAATGTCCTTCTGCGGCTACCAAATTATATATTCAATGTCTTAGAATAAAATCCAGGCCCTCTTGTTCCAAATACAATGTCATATTCCAAAAGAAGGCATCCTCATGTTCACCTAAGGCAACTGCCTTCCAAAGAAGTATATAGCATTGATCTGAGAACACACCCTTTTCTCTCTTTCAATGACTTTTTGGCTAATTTTCTGCTGACAGCCAAGACATTCCACATGACTTTTTATGTCCATCCAAATGTAACCTTCTGTCTTTGGTGGATTTGAGGCAGATCTCTTACAATGATTCTACCTCACTTTTCTATATTCCCTTTTCAGAGTTATTGCTGTGTTTGTTGTTCTAGTTCATTCCTCCCTAGAAAATCTGCACTCTTAACTGTGAATGTCTTTAAATAGGGATACACTTTTTTCATCCAAGTACTCCCTTACAATAGATATGAACATGGGATCAATAAATGCAGAAGTAATTCAGGAAATATATTTATTTTAAATGAATTAAGACATGACATTTTCATGTGTTTGAAAAATATCAATTTTATTATATCCTAAAGAAGCTTAAGACATTTATTCTTGGTGTGTGTGTGTGTGTGTGTGTGTGTGTGTGTGTGTGTGTGTGTGTGTGTGGTTATGAGACTTGAACTCAGGGCCTAATAGCTGTCTTTGAGCTCTTTTTGCGGAAGGATAGAGCTCAGTCACTTTGAGTCACAGCTCTGTTTCCAGTTTTGTGATTGTCAGTTGGTGATAAGAGTCTCAAAGTCTTTTCTGCCCATGATAGCTTTGAACCAGGATCCTTAGATCTCAGCCTCTTGAGTATCAAGGATTACAGGCATGAACCATCAATGCCTAAAACAATGTGTGTGTGTGTGCGTGTGTGTTTTGTTGAGGATTAAACCCAGATTCTTGCACATGTTTGAGAAGTGCCTGGTCATTGACCTTTATCCTCAGTTTAATTACTGTTTGAGATAAAGGAAAAGAAGCACTGAATTACCATGTTCTTTTATTGCACAGATGTACATAATTTTTCTAAGATCACAAGGTTATATTTTATATTATATATTAGGTATATTATATATTTTAACATATAAATATGTACTATATATATTTATTACATGGAGTACATCTATTAATAAATTCAAAATTTGATGATTATGGTACAGATTTCTAGAGATCTAAGTGGACCCGCCCCTAATTAAGACCTTCAAAGTACCTACATTTCTGTAGGACTCGAGACATAGAGACATAGAGGAGCATGCTGCTTCTGTGGTGGGCTACTTTATCAAAACTACTTCTACACCCAGATAAACTGGGAAAGAAACATTTCTTCTAAAATAGTGTCAGAAAGTTATCATTAACCAGCAAAGAAACAAATAGTTCCCAAAGCAAACACCATATTAAACTACATTCAAATATCAAAAGGCCTGTGTAATTCCCTTAGCCACAAAACCTCCACCAAGCTGCCCTCCCCTGCTTGGCATTTCTGGGATAACTGATGTGCTGGATACAGCAGAGGAAATGAAACACATTCTACTAGTTGTATTTGTTATAAAGATCCTATATTAGCCCAGAAGCATTTTTAAAGGTAAATGTCTTTTGCCATGATTGCAGTACATGGCTTTTGCATTCCTGTATTTCCTTCTAGGCTTTAACGATGAGTAATTTCAATGTAACAACTATAACTACATGATGCAAATCATAGTGTGCTGTTTTAATAGTTCATCTTTTATCTGATCGTAACTTATTTTTGTAATTATAGGTTATTGATAATATGATTGCATCTAAAATATTCAGATTATTTCTAACTGTGGGGGGGGTTGTGGGTATGGGTGGTTGTGGTGTGATAAGGTTTGAACTCAGGGCCTGGGCACTCTCCCTGACCTCTTTTGCTCAAGGGTAGCACTCTACCATTTGAATCACAGCTCCAATTCTGCCTTTTTTATGGTTAATTGGAGATAAGAGTCTCTTGGACTTTTTCTACCTGGGCTAGCTTCAAATAGTGGTCTTTAGATATCAGCTTCCTGAGTAGCTGAGATTACAGGTGTGAGCCACAGGTACTCTGCTTTATTTCTAACTTTTATTTGTAACAATATATAAATAAATACCGTGGCACATTGCTTTTTATTTTGAAATGAACATAAATGTTGACAGAGTATTGATTCTGAGTTGAAAGCTCTAGAGATGACTTCCAGTTGCTTTCTATGATTCTTGGGCCTGTTCATATAATTTCCGGTACCCCTGTGCTAATAATAGATATTTTGAAACAATTAACTTGGCATGAAATGCAGACTATTTATCAGGTACTTTCCTCTCTAGGTTTCATAGAGAAAAATATTTTAAAATGTCAAGATGGCTGATGGGTATCTTTTGGTATTCTTCTAAGCATGATTTAGAATGAAGAATGTCTATTTTTCTGAATGCTTCTTTTATGTAGAAGTGATGCTGGGGATTGAACCCAGGGCATTAACACTTCTTGACAAGTGTTCTACTATATAACTATATTCCTGGCCAGCCAACTGGTTTGCTAAGACAGAATGTCTTGCATAGACCTCAAACTTATGGGTCTTTGCCTCAGTCTGAAGCTCTGAACTACTTTTTCCACGTTGTTATAGCTCTTAATCCCAGTTCTCTGACATTGTCAATGACATTGTTACAATGTCTACTATCTATCTACTCTCTCCTATCTAGCTTCCATAACTTTCTTTTAAATCTCTGAAGTTTTGATAATATCTATTTTTATTCCTGAAATTTTCTCTTAACTGATGATATTCAATTAATTGATTAAAATTGTAACTAATTTCTACAAACACCCTGGAAAAGATGAACTTGATCATTGAATTTGATGTTGTGTAAGGAATTGCTTTCAAAGTATACAAAAAGAAGAAAATTTCAAATTAGGTAGCTATAGTTTGTTATATATAACTACGCATGTGATGGCACATGAAAGTTGTCCCAGCTAACTTGAGAAATAGAAATTGGGTGATTGTGGTTTTATATCACTCTAGCAAAAATAATAATAATAAAATAACTAAATAATTTAAAAAGCAAGACTGGATCTCCACAGACAAGCCAGGCACGATGACTCATATCTGTAATCCTAGCTATGAAGGAGACATAAGCACTCTGAGATTGACTCTAGGCACAAACTTAAGCCTCTATCTGAAATATAAGTAAGAGGCTTAACTAAAGTGATAGAGAATTTACCTAGGATTGTAAGGCCTTAGGTTCCACCAAAATAAATCAAAGATAAAGAAAAACAAGCAACTAATAGATTAAACACAAAATATTACATACTAAAAATAAATGATACTTTTACAAAATATTAAAATATGCAATGAACAATGTCTTAATCCTTTTATAATTAGTATGCTTTAGCAGATCAGTAAATAAAAAGCCACAAATATAGCTTTCAGAAATGTAGGCATACTTCAGAAAAATTTTGTGGTGTGCGTCTACATTCAGGAAATAAAGTTTCTTACACATCTTTTATAAAAACATTTTCATAAATTGTGGTAACTCTGTAAACTGAACATTTGAATAGGTGGTGCCTTTGACAGCCATTTGCTTTTAGTTTTGTTCGTACTGTGTAGTTGCATATATCATTAAATAATCACACACATTTGTTTTGGGACATACTGGTGTTTGAGCTCACATTGTGCTTGCTATGCAAGTGCTCTGCTTCTTGAGTAATGACCCCAGCCATTTTTGATGTATTTATTTTTCAGGTAGGGTCTTGAGTTTTTGCCTGGAGCTGGCCTCTGTCCTAGATCCTCCTACTTATGGCCTTCTTCTTAGCTGAGATCTCAGGTATGTGCTGCCACACCTGGCTTATTGATTTAAATAAAGTCTGACTAACTTGTTCTCTCTATTGATGTTGAACTATGTTATTCCCTCTGATTCCCAAGTAGTTATGATTACCGACCACTATGTCTGGGCTCATACATGTTTTTAAAAATAAATAATTTACTATCAGAAATTAATTCCACCAGAATTCAAGTTTTCAAGGTCAGAAGAAATACAAAGGAGAAGGAAAAATAAGGTAGTAAAGTAATTTTTACAGCAAGAATTAAAGGCTGTGACAATGAGATGCTGAAGTTTTACATTTTGCTCTCATCTGGGCTTCTGTATGGCAATATTGTTAACTGCTGGTGAGCGGAGGAAATACTAGCACAAATAGCACAATTAGACCTGCTGTATTTTCAAGTATTACTACTATGGAAGGAAACTTCGAGAGGTCACATCAAGAACAAGCTTTGTCATTTTCCTTGGACTGAGGCATCTATCAGGCTAAGTGCCTGAAGGAGGCAGGGTGGATGTTTTCTAGAGGGCCCATTAAGGGGTAACTTGGCCATCCAGTTAGGCCTCAACAATGTTCATTCAGAGTAGCTGCCAAAAAGTCAGAGTGACCTTTACCTGGGTTCACGTTTTCAGCCTCTTCCCTGAATAGCTAGGTCTATTGTAATTTACTTGATCAAGAATTGAGTGATGAACTTAGTCAGAAAAAACTCTGATTTTTCACCATTAGATCGGTTGAAAGAGTACAGGCAGAGTCAGACTAATTCTCCAATAGATCTTCATAGCAAGTAAGGTTCAAAGAGATTCAGACATTACTGATACTAGATTTACCATTTACTTTAACACCGCAAAACAAGTGTTTTTGACTAGTAATGTTATACAATATGGATAAATATTACTACAAGATTTATGTGCATACAATGAATATTAAATCCAATCTGAACATAGCTCTGTTGGGGAATCGAGAACATGATTGCTCAGGATCTGACCTGAGAATCTTTCTTGTGATATTGTCACCACATCTAGCAATTAATGAATGCTTGGTCCATATATTTAGAGGCCAACTGTGTTTCTCAGAGTTTTCTCTTGATTTCTGATCTTGGATTCTGCTGCATCTTCTTCTGGAATGCCCTCTCTCCGCCCTCTGATCCCTTCACATACTTTCTTGCATTTTGTTTATTCTTTCTATCCTTTGCTCCCATAGTTCTGAGTCTGATTTTGTATTGGTATTGTATATTTCTCCAGCCCCTACCCCCCCACACACACATTTACCAGTCATTGTGAGAAGAGTCATGTGTCCAACCATTATCCAAATTTAGGAGAGAACTGGATTCCTGGTGGGAAAACCGGTGTGTGTGTGTGTGTGTGTGTGTGTGTGTATGTTTGTGTGTGTGTGTTTGTGTGTGTGTGTGTGTGCATGTGCACGTATGTGTACGCATGTGTTTACTTCTCAATTTTTATTATGGTCAGTTACAAAGGTCACCAGTAACACAGACATTATGCTACGCATGCATCATGGAAACAGAATGCAGAAACATCAGAATTACTTTCACTGTTAGGTTATAAACATTAACACTACCAGTTACATTGATATCATGTAAGAACATAACAATTTTATTCAGGCTACATTTATTGATTCCCCACTCCATGTATTCTTTTCTCTCAAGAGAAGGCTATACATAGTTTGCATAGTTTCTAAAATATAGAATTATTTTGCTCATACATAGGTTAGTTCAATATTTTTCAGTAAACTAATAAGGCAATTATTGTTTCTCCTTTTTGAAGGAAAAGCAGTACAAACAACAAACCTATTTAAACTCTCTTTATTCAATATATAGCTATAAGAGTAACATAATTACATGAATTATACACCAAGATTATTTGTAAAAATAAAATCAGGGTGAATCCAAATTTAATGTTTCTGTCAACATTTCTAAGTTAAAACTGTAGGCTTATCAGCTCCTTTAATGCTGTTGTAGCAGCAGGAGTTATATTACTATTAAAGAAGATTATTTGGGAAAAAACCAACTTGTCAGAGTATAATTTTAACCACAATGCATACTGTTCTCAATATATAACAGTCCAAGTTACTATTTGTCAATTTAATCCTAGTGTAGAAAACATACATTCAGTAGAAACCACTGAATTTCAAATTTTAGCTTTTGGGGGAACTAGCCACAATGGATCCAACACTGTTCCAGTGCCAGGATGCTGAAGGTATCACAAGATCAACAATTGGTGCTACACTGTGGTATGCATCTAAGCTTCATTGTACAATTGTGGCTGCAAGTGCTTTTGAGACTTCTAAAATGTTCAGTTTATGTTGAGTTTAACTGAAAATGATTACATTGTATCACAAAAAGCATCTGCATATTAGTTGCAATTATCTTTGAGAACCTTATACTTATTGTATTTTTAAAGCTAGAACTATTATATTTTTCCCCTTAAGTTGTATTATTGTATTATTGTAACTGTGGTATTTACTTATCCTTAGAATTTCTGAGGAACTGAAAGAGGATTGTAATAATGACGCAAAACATGATGGAAACACAAAAGATGAAGAGATGCTGAATGAGAAAAACAGAAAGTGTGAAAAATAGCATAAAAATCAAGCAGATTTTTGAAAGTAGAGACAGCAGATAAAGGTGGAAATGGCTATATTCCAGAGTAGTGAAGAGTGTGAATCAAACCAAGAAAGCCCAGAAAATATGGTGGAGAGCTGCATTTGCTTATGGCATTGACACATAGGCTCCATGGATGGGATTGGAGCTGGTAAGAAGAAGAGTAGGAGCAGATGGGCCAGGGTATTGCATGCTCATTTCAGAGATTGGGGTTTCATTTCTATTTCAGAGGAAGCTGTCTAATTAATGTGCTGTAATGTCTGAAGCATGACATGATAACTTGCAAAGGAAGGATCATCGCTCCAAAGGTGTTGGCAGAGAAATCAATCAGGAGGCTTTTGCAGCAAGTCAGGTGAAGCCAGTGGAGGGTCTGAACAAGAGTAGAATATTGAGAAAGCAATAACCCAGAGATGAGATCTGTTAAGATCAAAATCAAGATCAACCAGGACAAATTCAACTTTCTCCTAGTCATGAAGACATATAAATCATCACACTGCTACCGGTTAAGAAAAGACTAGCTAGGCAGGCACAAGTACAGCAGAGAGAGACCTGGGAGTCCAAGAGTACCATATGGTGACTGTGACTCAGCACTGTTGTGCTGTTATTAAAAAAAAACAGTTACTGCAAATAAGGGAAATCATGGCTTTCCATTTGCTAAACAAATGGGGCAATGTCGTTCTTTCTGATGGAGGCATAGAATTCCATTGTGTATATATACCATCCATTCATCTACTGAGGGGCATCTGGGTTGGTTACATATCTTAGCTATGGTGAATAATGCTGCAATAAACATTGTTGTGCTGGTAGTTTTAGTGTGGTCTTGTTTGTAAACATTTGGGTAAATGCCCAAAAGTGGAATTGCTGGGTCATAAGGGAGCTCTATGTGCAGTCTTTTGAAGAACTTCCATACTGCTTTCCAGAGTGGTTGAACAAGTTTACACTCCCACCAACAATGAAATATGGTTCCCTTCTATCCACATCCCCTCCAGCATCTGTTGTTATTAGAGTTCTTTATTATAGCCATTCTAACTGGGGTGAGGTGGTATGTCAATGTTGTTTTGATTTGCATTTCTTTTATGGCTAGAGAAGTTGAGCATTTCTTCATGTGTCTATTGGCCATCCTTCTTTCCACTTCAGAGAAGTTTCTGTTTAAGTCTTTAGTCCACTTATTTATTGGGCAGTTGTTTCTTTGAGGATTTGTTGTTGGGGGATTTAATTTTTTGAGTTCCAGGTATATATTACATGTGAGACCCTTGTCCATTTTATGGCTAGTCAAGATCTTCTCCCAATCCGTGGACTTTCTATTGCTCTTGCTAGCTATGTCTTTTGCCATGCAGAAGCTTTGAAATTGCATACAATCCCATTTATCCAATCTTTCTTTGATTTGTTGTGTTTCTGGGTCTCTATTAAGAAAATTTTGGCCTGTGCCAAGGAGACCTGGTGTTTCTCCTATTCCATCCTGTAATGTTTTCAGAGTGTCTGCTTTGACTCCAAGGTCTTTGATCCATTAGCCATAATTAGTAGATGTCTGAGACAAGCAGAAAAGGTCAGATAAGTTGATATTAGGTGAAATGAACCCCAAGATACATATTCAAATGTTTTTTCTTTCATGTGATTGTTTCAAACAATTATAAGATGATTTCTTTCTTGCTTTGGATGTCCTTCCCCCACGGTATAACCCCTGCTTTCAATGTATTTGATGTTGGTATAATTTGTGGAGGGGAAGGGCAAAAACAAATCGGTTAAATATTTTTTGAGTTCCAAGTATATTTTAGATATGAGACCCTTGTCTGTTGGATGGCTAGTGAAGATCTTCTCCCAATCCTTGGGCTTTCTATTGATCTTGCTAGCTATGTCCTTTGTCAGGCAGAGGATCTGGAACTTCATGCAATCCCATTTGTCCAACCTTTCTTTGATTTGTTGTGTTTCCGGGTCTCTATTCAGAAAATTTCAGCCTGAGCCAAGGAGACCTAGGGTTTCTCCTATTCCATCCTGTAATGTTTTCAGAGTGTCTGCTTTGACTTTGAGGTCTTTGATCCATTT
>NW_012267360.1:1146810-1163868 GCF_000151885.1 Dipodomys ordii
TTTTTTCTTTCATGCATTTGTTTCTAATGCATTTATAAGATTATTTCTTTGTTGCTTTGTATGTCCCTCCCCCACAGTATAACCCCTGCTTTCACTATATTTGATGTCAGTATTACTTGTGGAGGAGATGGGGAAAAACAAGTCATTTAAGGATATAGGTGGACCTGTTGCAACCATGAGAAGTACAAGTTGTCATGTGGAAAAGGAGCTTTACAAAGTTGGTGTGGGGGTGTGGGGGTGGGGTGGTGGGGAGGGAGGATTGGGTGAGGGGTGGGGGGGAGGCTGGGAAGGAATGTGAAGGGTAAACAAAGGAGGAGGCTGCAATGCTTGATAAGAAATGTACGCATTATCCTGTCCATGTAATTTTAACCCCTCTGTACAGTATGTTCACAAAAAAATAAAAATAACAATAAAACAAATAAGTTAAATAGCCATACAGGTGGACCCATTGCAGCAATGAGATGTACAATCATTATGTTGCAAAATGAACTTTACAACTTTGGCTAGGGTAGGGGGTTGGGGAGGGTGGTGGAGATGGGAAGGGATGGGAAGGGGAAACAAAGGAGGAGGTAACAATGCTTGGTAAGAAATATACTCATTATCTTGCCCATGTAATTGTAACCCCCCCTATCTGGTATTTTCACAATAAAAAAAAACAGGGCTGAAACAATGGGGAAATGTATTAATAGGAGTTAGGCATGTAAGTGACAGGGCGTAGCCTGTGTGCTCTATTTTTAATAGTTCAAACTTCATTGTTCTGTTGACTTTTTTGGGCTTCCCATTTCACGATCATGTTCAGAAAGTGCGAAGAGCTGATACTGTGGTTTACACCTAGAATCCTAGCTATGAAGGTGTCTGAGATCTGAGGATCACAGTTCCAACCAGACTGGGCAGACAAATCATATCTCCAGTTAACCATAAAGAAAACAAGCAAAAAATCAGCTAGAAGTGAAAATATGGCTTAAATGGTAGAGCATCATTCTTCAGCAAAAATAAAAAAGCTAAAAAAGAGTCTAAGCCATAAGTTTATGCCTCAATGCTGGCACAAGAGAAGGAAAGCAAGAAAGAAAGAAAGAAAAAAGAAAGATGGGAGGAAGGAAGGAAGGAAGGAAGGAAGGAAGGAAAGAAAGAAAGAAAGAAAGAAAGAAAGAAGAAAGAGGTGGGAAGGAAGTAAAGAAGGAAGGAAGGAAGGAAAAAGGGAGGGAGAAAGGGAGGGAGGGATGGAGGGAGGGAGGGAGGGAGGGAGGGATACAATGAGATCCAGAGACCAGTTCAAGCACTAGACCTGATAGGAAGTGCTACCTGTGGTTCTGGGTTTTTGAGATACATTCGGGAAAACTCAGTGAAAAGGTTAGACCATATGAGCCCATGCAAGTACTTTATGTGAATTTTAATAGCTCAAAGATTTAAAGCGCTACAAGTCTTCCTTTGGGATATACTCCTTTGTATTACTCAGCATTTTTCCAAAGAAACTTTTGTAATGTAATCTGTAAAGTAGAGTTTTAGTAAAAGAGGCAGCAATGGGAGCTTTGGAATTGCTTCCTTGACCTTCCCCCCACCCCCAATCCCAGGGAGGGGGGCTGTGTCAACCCTCAGTGTTCTGCTCCTGTGACTTATCATACATTTGTGGACCAAGCATGTGTTGGCTGCAGCCCCTGAAGTATATCCCAGAATTCTCTCTTTCCTCCAACTTCCATGTAATTAAATGGGGCTGTGGACACCTGAAGGGAAATTAGTGGGGCTATGAATTTCCAGCTCCTTCTGAGGACAATCTCTTTAGAACTTCTTTTTACCTTCACTTGTCCAGGTTACCTCCTCTGCCTGAACAGCAGGACAGGATTCCAAACAGATGCTTTGAAAGGGCTTGCCTTTGTCTCCTAGCACTCATCATAGTTAATGATCATACACTCATCTATGTATCATTGCTTAATGCCTGTCCATCTTGCCAGACTGCATCCTTCCTGATAACAGGATGCTGATTTTGCTTGCTGATGTTTTTATTAACTTATAAAATGTTGGTTGGATAAAAGAATCATTATTCCTACATCGCAAGAATTATAAGTAAAATGAAGAAGGCACCTGAGAATGTGGAACAATTCTCAGGGTCAGGTTTAAGCCATGCAGAGGCAAGATAGAAGGTAAGCAGTTGGTCTGAGAGAAGCAGAATAGAAAGTGGTTACAGAGTAGAGCAGGAAAGAGAAAAGGGAGTTATGGAGAAAGGACGGTCAATGGGTACCCATGCAGTTGGCTAGCAGTAATAACTTCTAACTTTCTGTATGACTGAGTTATTAATTGTTTAATGATTAATTATTTTCTTCAAATAGTCAAGTACAAAGGATTTGAAACATTCCCAGCATAAAGAAATGGTACAGGTTCGCAAAGATGGATACCCCGATGATAGTACAAATAGACTGAAATGCGCACTGCATTCTGTAAACTTGCATGTTTACTGATGCTAATTAAAAATTCAAAGTATATATTTGAAAAAATCATAATGTTCCAAATAAAAAACCAGGAGTCAGCACAGCTCAGTGAGGATCGATGTGGACTCTGTTAGGATCCAAATCCAGGCTCTGCCACTCATCAGCTTGGGCAAGTTACTGTTGGCTGACCCTCTCTGTACCTGGATCCAATTGCTTACCCCACAGTGTTACTTTGAGCATAAAAGGCTGAACATGGGAAAAGCATTTGAAAGAATGCCTGCCAGAGAATGTGTGTATTATATGCCCTGAATAGAAAAAGGGAAAAGCAAAGTTCTCCCTTCTCCTCTAGAGGATTCCTCCCTGTAAATCTCCTCATCCTCAATAGTGTAACCTTGTGGTCATTGGTGCTGGAGTCTTCCAAGGGTGACATGTATGATGTTTGTTTCACACAGGACCACTTTCAGTTATTTTAACTGAATTACAAAACAAGCAGTATTTGAGATTAAGCTGTATTCTCTTCCCAGTACACTAAATTGATAGATAAGTTCATTACAATGAAACTGATGTAATGTTTTTGTAATGACCTACACAAGTGAATCAAACACGAATCCGTATTCTTAGATATTAAAGAAGTCACCTATAAATTTAAAGGTGATGTTTCATTTTATGTATGCTTCCTTCAGTTTGTGGATACTATTTAACTCTTTAAGAATTTATGTTTTTCTCAATGCTTTTTAATTTTGAGTTTTTCCCTCAGCATTAGCTCATGTCTTTATGTGGGTATAGTGAAATGGAAATTGGTAGTTATTTTTTTAATAAGTTTTTATTGTGAAAATGCTGTACAGAGGGGTTACAGTTACATGAGCAAGGTAATGAGTACATTTCTTATCAAACATTGTTGCCTCCTCCTTTGTTTTTCCCCTACTAACAGATTAATGTGATTAAATGTGTACTTTTACTGTTTATCTCTGAAAAGGTTTTAATTTGTTTGTGATTGCTCATTTGGTACCTTGTATAAAATACCCAGGAAAGATAGCACAACAGAATATTTTTGGCAGGGTTTAAGTATAATAACTATACTCATCTAGGTATGTTTTATCAATATTTTCCACCTTTAACATTAATATATACATATGTCTGTCTGTTAAATATATACTAGAAGATAAGCTGAACACACAGAAGAGATAGTTATATAAAATATAGCCTAGTGCCTGGTGTCTCAGCTTGTCAGGACAGGACCTTTGCAAACATTTGAAGTTTGCATTTCCTCAATCTTCATAATTGACTTGGTGCTTCTAGTGATGATTTGGCTTAATGCTAGAAAACTCGTAACACTATGCACTCTAAGCTGTCTGGACTTCTGATTTTGTTCTTCGGCTCTCTAAATAAACTGTGCTTTATGTGCCTGTGACTAAAACGCATCCACCTTTTATCCTTGACTTGCTGTATATTGTGTGAAAGTTCTCAGCCTCTTAGACTTACTCAGATGACCTGAGGGATTTGCAGGCCTGCTGCAGTTCCCTAGTGCCAGTCTCTGCCCCATTTCTCATCCTACGTGGCTCTTGTTATCACTTCTTCACTGTCAAAAGAAAAATAAAATGCATTATAAAATGTACTGTTATATGATCCGACATTAAAAAGAAGGGGCTCATCTAAAATTATTCTAGGTATGAGTTTTGCAAACTTAACCATTGAAATTTGTGTTTCTCTTTTGCATGTAATTGGCATTTTTGTACTAATGAAGAAATAATTGAAATTAGTTTCAAACAGTTAAATAGACTCTTTCAATTCTGTCTAATGTTTTAAGCTTTGGAGCAAAACTTTTCTATTAACAACTGAGCTCCATTACTCTCTAGTACTGGGTGAGGTTTTTTTATATTATCTTTAAATAGTTATACAAATTCAACATGTCAGTTTAACATGTCAATTCATGAGTATAATGCATATTAATCACTTTCACCACTTCTTGGTAGGGGTTTAATGAACATCTTTGTAACTTACTATAAAAAAGAATTATTCAAGCCCTACAACCGACCAAAAAAAAAGACAATCAACCTGCATAGTCATTATAGGATTAGCAATAGAATTAGCAAATTTATAGTTTAGCACCTGAAACATTATTGTCTTATAAGTGTTACAGTACAATGAAGCTACTTTCATTTTGGAAAATTCTCTCCTTTTTTCTCTGTCATTCTCTTATGTTTCTCTCTAGCATATTCTCTCTCTGTGTCACATATATACATACATACATACATATACACACATGCTATAGAGACAGCTATACAATTATTCTAAGACAATTTAACTATTAAACTAGTAAAAATAATCTGTAAGATAATGAATCTTCTTTACATTTAGTATATTTTAATTTTTATTGTAAAAATACTGTACATTGAGGTTACAGGTACATGACTAATTAATGAGGACATTTCCTATCCAGCATTATTACCTCCTCCTTTGTTTTTCCCTTACCATCCCTTCCCTCCTACCTCCCCAACTCCTCCCTCCCCCAGCTCCACTGAAGTTGTAAAGTTAATTTTCAAC
Source organism: Dipodomys ordii (assembly GCF_000151885.1). Classification (NCBI taxonomy): domain Eukaryota; kingdom Metazoa; phylum Chordata; class Mammalia; order Rodentia; family Heteromyidae; genus Dipodomys; species Dipodomys ordii. Next base: position 1,151,778 of record NW_012267360.1, read on the forward strand.
ATAGTATCTTGTACATCTCATTGTTACAATGGATCAACCTGTATGCTTATTTCAACATTTTCTTATTTCCCTTCCCCTCCTGAAATTAGAAAAATGTATATATAAGATTCAGGGCACTGGACTCAAATACAGTGAAAACAGGGGTTATACCATGGGTTAAGAACACACAAAAGAAACAAAAAAAATCCTTAAGTATCTTTATATTTTGGCAATACTGGGTTTTGAACTTACCTGAATGCAGGCACAACAATATGCAGGCACTTTACCAATTTAGTGATGCCCATATTTTAGCATGTTGATAAGTTTTATTCATCATGATTTGTATTTATCTTTACTGTGCCATTAAGAATTTCAAAGTGCTAGACGGAGGACTCTAGTAAATTTTTAAAAAGACTGATAGTTTGTATAAATATTTTATTTCACTTGGAAAATAAAATCTTTTGCTTAATATATTTAATTCCTTTTAACCCATTTATTGATTCTCTGTTTCCCTTCTGGGATAATGTTTTCATAATTTTGTTTACAGTGCTATGTGAATAGCAGACAGAAACTTATATATTTTCAGTTTTCTAAATAGCTTTTAAAAATAATGTTAGATTTTAAATAATTACTTCTATTATTTTGTCACATTATTATTTTCCTATTAAAACATGTTTATGATACTTTATATTACTAGTTTTGTTAAAAGATACACAAGTATACAAAAAAGACATAATACCCCAAATTCAAATAAGTCCTTGGGTTTAGAACATATTATCAAGGAACATTGAGATTAATTTTTAACCTAGTCACCCTTGGCTTACACCTGTAATCCTAGCTACTCAGAATGCTGAGACATGAAAGCCAGCTTGGGCAGGACAGTCCATGAGACTCTTTTTTGTGCGTGCTATGTTTATTTATTTAATTTTTTTATTGTAACGTTACTGTACAGAGGGGTTACAGTTACATGAGTAAGGTAATGAGTACATTTCCTATTGAGCATTGTTACCCTCTCATTTGTTTTTACCCTAATATCCCTTCTTTCCTCACCTCCCCACTTCCACCCTCCCCCCAAAAAGTTTTAATGTTCATTTTCAACATCGGGTCTTGTACATCAAATTGTTACAATGGATCAACCTGTATCCTTTTCTCAGCATTTTCTTATTTCCCTTCCCCTCCCCAAATTAGAAAAGTGTATATACAAGATGCAGGGCACAGAATCATATACAGAAACAATAGGGGTTATACCATGGGGGAAGAACATGGAAAAGAAACAAAAAAAAACACATAGTGCATTAAAAACAAAAGCTACAAAGAAAAAAAAACATCTTAACTCCAATAAACCACAGAAATGGCATTGTGGCTCAAGTGGTAGAGAGCTGAAGAGCCATGGGATGGTGCCAAACCCAGAAAAAAAAACTGAAATGTGAAGTCAAATTTTTCTTAAGTAATAATTGAGTAACATATACTTAGTAAGAAAAATGGTGGCAAAGTTTAGTATATTTTTAAATTGATTTTTTTGTTGTTTTGTTTGTGGCTGAGGCTTCTACTCAAGGGGTAGGTGAGCCACAGTTCCACTTCTGGTTTTCTGGTTGGTCATTGGAGATAAGAGAAGAATCTCACAGCCTTTCCTGCCTGGACTGGCTTCAAATCACAATCCTTAGATCTCAGTCTCCTTAATAGCTAGGATTTCAGGCATGAGCCACCAGCACCTGGCTTAATCCAGATATTATAAGAGTAGATAACTATAGCTTTCTAGTTATAACACTGACAAGTGGAAACATATATTTTTGACTTATGTATTATTTTGATTACTTGTTTTGCCTTTTTAATTTTTGGTAGTAATAGACTTTTAACTAAGGGTCTCACAATTACTAGTAGGTGTTATTTTTGTTTAGATTTTTGGATGCTTTTTTTTCTTCCTGAATTAAGGCTTTCTGGGTAAGTTTTTTTTCTTTATTTTTTTGGGGGGGAAGAGTTAGGATATATACTTACTGGATAAGTTACTTGAAAAAATTATGAACAAATGTTTCTGTGTGTTCTGAGTAACAGTTCCTGCTTTGACAAGGGTTGTCTTCAGATTATGATTCTGCTCCCTAAATCCCCTGTGTAGCTGGGATTGCAGGAACAAATTTATGTGTCTGGCTTAATTGTTGGCATAGCAGGCTCCCTAAATTTTGTTTAGGTTGGTCCTTTTAGAATCTTCCTGATCTGTTTCCAAAGTAGAGCACAATTGGCCTTGTTTTGACCATTTTCAAACTGATAATTTATTTTCAATAACATATCTGCTGGCCTTGTTTTTTTTCTGAACTAGCTTCATACCTGACTAGCAGATGAGCAAATGATTTAATTGATAACTATACATGAAAATGTTACTTGATCACGGGAATTATTTTATAATGTATATAGCATAGCAAAGTGACCTGAAATTAAACCATTAATATCCATCTGTTTGTGTAGCACTACTCATTTTCAATTCTTGCCCATAAGCAAGTATATTAAAAACTGCTAGTAAGAGTAGTATAAATATGTTTTTCTTCAATTGTTTACATGTCCCTGCTGTGTCTCCGAATGGATTTCACCAGAGACAAATATGACAAATCAGAAATCTACTTATTGAGTCTTCCAGAGGCAACCAGATCAAGAGTGGTGTGTGTATGTGTGTGTGTGTGTGTGTGTGTTAAGTAGGAGTTCTTTGGAACCAGTGCTCTAGTATAGAATAGGGTTGATAGGATTACAAAGATTTCTTCATAGATAACATAGTACTTATCTCCAGATGAACTCCACTGATGCAAAGTAAATTTATTGTTGTTGGTAACTAATTGTCCATGTTCATTTTATTGACAAGGGTCCTCTCCAATCTGGCTCTTTTGGAATCCAGTAATTGGAATATTAATATCAATTGTTCTGTGCTGAATACAGGTACAGAATTTCTCTCCCACACAGGGATTACTTTCATGCTTCACAAGTTGTTCTTTTGGGTGAAGTTTCCTACCTTGACAGCATTCATGTGGTTGATTTCTTTTTTTTTTATTGTGAAAATACCATAGAGAGGGGTTAACATTACATGGGCAAGATTACGAGTACATTTCTTATCAAGCATTGTTGTCTCCTCCTTTGTTTACCCTTCCCATCCCTTCCCATACCCTCCTCTCCCCTATCCGATCCCCCCCCCCCACCAAAGTTGTAACGTTTGTTTTTCAACATAACAACTTGTACATCTCATTGTTGCAATGGGTCCACCTGGATCCCTATTTAAATGATTTGTTTTTTCCCTTCCCCTCCAAAAATTATACCAACATCAAATACAATGAAAGCAGGGGTTATATAATGGGGGCGGGACATACCAAGCAACAAAGAAATCATCTTATAAATATGTTAGAAACAATTGCATGAAAGAAAAAAAATTTGAATACTTATCATTTCCCTTACATCAACTTATTTGACCTTTTCTGCTTATCCCAGACATATGCTAATTATTGCAAATAAGGGAAACAATGGGACCTATGTTTCTTTGGCCTTGGCTTACTTCACTTAATATAATTTTTTCCAAGTCTTTCCATTTCTTAACAAATGGGGCAATGTCATTCTTTCTGATGGAGGCATAGAATTCCATTGTGTATATATACCATATTTTCTTGATCCATTCATGTACTGAGGGGCATCTGGGTTGGTTCCATATCTTAACTATAGTAAATAATGCTGCAATAAATATAGTTGTGCTGGTAGCTTTAGTGTGATCTTGTTTGTGATCATTTGGGTAAATTCCCAAAAGTGGGATTGCTGGGTCATAAGGGAGTTCTATGTGGAGTCTTTTGAGGAACCTCTATATTACTTTCCAAAGTGGTTGAACAAGTTTACACTCCCACCAACAGGTTCCCTTCTGTCCACATTCCCTCCAGCATCTGTTGTTATTAAAGTTCTTGATTATAGCCATTCTAACAGGGGTGCGGTGGTATCTCAATTAAATAGAATGAAAGAAAGACAGGCTCTTTAGTAAATGGTGCTGAAAAAACTGCTCAACTACTTGTAGAAAACTAAAGCTAGATCCTTATATATCACCCTGCACCAGAATCAACTCCAAATGGATCAAAGACCTCCAAGTCAAAGCAGACACTCTGAAAACATTACAGAATAGAATAGGAGAAACCCTAGGTCTCCTTGCACAGGCCAAATTTTTCTTAATAGAGACCCAGAAACACAACAAATCAAAGAAAGGTTGGACAAATGGGATTGCATGAAGGTGCAGAGCTTCTGGATGGCAAAGGACATAGCTAGCAAGAACAATAGAAAGCGAGCGACGGATTGGGAGAAGATCTTCACTAGCCATACAACGGACAAGGGTCTCATATCTAAAATATACTTGGAACTCAAAAATTAAATCCCCTAACAACAAATCCACAAAGAAACAACTGCCCAATAAATAATGGACTAAAGTCTTAAACAGAAACTTCTCTGAAGAGGAAAGAAAGATGGCCAATAGACACATGAAGAAATGCTCAATCTCCCTAGCCATAAAAGAAATGCAAATCATGTCATTGATTTCTGTTCTTTTCACACTAAGTGTAGAATTCTGGCTGCAGAATTTCCGCTGAGTTTCTCCCCAGTAGGGTTGTGCGTGTAGAGAAAATGTGACAGCTTCAATGGAAGTAACTTCCACAATCTTTCCATTCTTACGGATTAATTCTTTAACCCATAGTGAGGTGAGATGTCTGCTTTTGAGACCTTCTATTTGAAATTCATCACATTTGATAGCCTGTAGCTTACAAAAGTTTTTGATGCTAAGTGAAGTGTTGAAGTAACTGTTATCTTCGGACGATTTTCCACAGTCAGTGTTTTCATAGGGCTTTTTCTAGTATGAGTCTCCTCGAGTCTAATATGTTGACAGCATGAAACAATGCTTTTCTATAGTGCTTAAAAACTTTGCTTCCAAGCTGGGCACCAGTGGCTCATGCCTGTAATCCTTGCTACTCAGGAGGCTAAATCTGAGTATCACAGTTAGAAACCAGCCTGGACAGAAAAGTCCCAATGAGACTTATATCTACAATTAACCATTCAAAAACTTGAAGTAGTACTATGGCTCAAGTGGTGGAGTGCTAGCCTTGAACACAAAGAGGCTCAAGGACAGCACCAGGCCCTGAGTTCAAGCCCCACAACTGTCCAAAAGAAAAGTTTGTTTCCCGCATGAATTCTTTGATGTGGCCCATCAACAGAGCTCCCTGAAATTTCTACTTTCTTGCCTTCATAGAGTTGCTCAGTGGGGGGATTTATTTGATGCCAATGTAATAAGCATCCCAGCTGTAGCATTTTGCATATTTTTAAATATTCCCAGAGTATCTCTTTACATTTATACCATGGTTCTACTATGAGTAACAGAATCATCATGGTCATTGGAAGACTTACCTTTTCTCCATTCTTACAAACTAAATGAGGTGAATTTCTAATAAATTATTTGAGTGTGTTTATCCCTCTTGTGTAACCTTCCTAATAACCATAAGACTAAATTATGTTTTAAACTTCTAATATGAGAGTCAAATTTATGAAAATAGTCTCCAAATAATATCTAAGCAGAAAGAATAAATTTTCTCCAAAACTTACCATCTCTACTGACTATCATCTAAATAAGTGTTTCCTTTGGGGGAAAACATCAGACCTTGTATATCTTATCTATTTTTCTTAAATAGTTGTCTATCTTGTCTTCAAATTTTCAGATTTTTAACTGACACATATCTGAAACCATTTTATCAGTTATCCTCAGTGCTATGCTATGGCATTCTATAGCATTGTTTATCATCAGAAAATATACCACTAGAAGCTAATGAGTTAATTTCATCTGTAGCATCTGAATTTAGCCAAGATTCCAGGGGAATTCTTGTTTCTACCACCCAGGAGACTTCATTTTTCCTCACCTAGAAGATCACACCTTCTTGGAAAGCTGATGCCCTGAAGGGACCAGGTTCTTAGAGTGCTCAGCATTAGTTCTTTTAAATGATCGGCCGAGTTGTGTCTAACAGCTTCTGTTCTTTTTGAAATCCACACCACATTCTGAAAAGCAAAACCTATCTTCGACTGGCAGTTAGTGACTCAGCTTCCATTACTCCTCTTTCTTGAAGGTGATCTCTTGAGTGAATGGAAAGACCTGCGAATTCAACATGCTATTATTCCAGGTTCGGCTTGGCATGCCCCCCATTTCTCAGTTCCTGTTCTTGATCCAATTTGCCATAGACCAGCTGTTTCAGCCTTCTCACTGTGGCCTCATCTCACTCCCATCCCACAACCAGGCACTGAAGCTGAACCTCATCCAGTACTGTCAACATGCACAGGAAGGTCTTTCAAGGGAAAGTGCGTTCATTCTGATAAATGTCTGTTGTAACATAAGGATCATCTGTCTACAGACCATGAAACATATCCTGATATTTAGGAAACACAGGCATATTTATGATTATGTGTCCACAAACAAAAGTTCCAGAAACCAAGTAAGATTATTTCTGCTGTAATTCTTTTTACTTCCTTCTTTATACTTTACCTTACTTGCTTACCAAACTTAGAGAGAGATTTATAACATAGAGACCTCGGGGGTAATTTACCTAGGTTTTTTTCATAAAAGAGAACCGGACATTTGGTTAGTCTGATTATCCATGTCCACAGATCTTATAACTACCATTCTGCTTAGCACATGAGTCAGGACAGTTACCAGCATGAAATATGCTGCCTTTGGAACGCAAAGCATTGTGCTTACACCATGCATATCTGGACCAATTAAGGTCACTGACATGGTATGCAAATGTCATATTTTGCAGAACAATCCAGAAGTTCAGATCCCTTCAGGGTTAAACATGACATAACAAAAGTTAACAAAACCCTTATACTCTACACACACACACACACACACACACACACACACACACACACACACACACAGAGTTTATATTCTTGTCTCCTCTGTGTAAACATGAAATGCTTCTGGAACTCTTTTGTAGTGAGTTTGTTTTAGCCAGCTCAGTGGTTTTGTTCTGAATGGCTGCACATTTGAATCTACAATCATCATTTATAGTTTTATATATACATAGAGATATAGATATAGATTTACAGATAAATATAGATATAGATATATAGATATATCAACTGTCCTTGCAGCTGCAATTGAAGTTACTACTTGGTTAAGTTTATGGTGGTTCACTCTCATCATTCATGGTTTATATTCATCATTCATCACTCATCTGGTCTTTTTAAAAGGCAGATTAATGAATTATATGGGGATATGATGGGGACCAATACCCCTGGATTCTTTCAGCTATCACCTTGTTTTACATTCTGTTGGTTATATTATCTGAAAATAGCAAGAAGAGAATAGTGTCTCATATTTATATTTAACCTTAATGACCAAAGAACCAAAATGGGAGTTTTGCTGTGTCGAGGTGCAAAGGTTTCAACATTATCAGGGCCAGTAAAGTAATCACTGCTTGTATCTATGATCTCAGTGGACACACTGTGACTCACGTGCAGCTTGACTACCACTTATTACCTGAATCTCCTACAGTCACTCTCTAACCAGGAGTTATAGTTTAAGGTGAGAACATAATGAATTTCAGGTCCTTGAGTATCAATGTTAAATCATATAATTATTAAAATGTCTACTTTTAATTAAAATGGCTGCTTTCCCCTTTATATAAATGTCTTCATAAGTGACTGGCCTTCATCTGATTTTATTGGGAGTTTAGGAGCTGATGTGGCTCTTCAGAGTCATTCATTTTGAAGTAAAGGAACCAGATATTTGGCCCCCAAACTGGCCAGGCATTGGCAGCAGTCTTCCCTGGAGAGAAAGTATGACCTTGGGCAAAGCAGCTTCCTTCGAAGGTGAGAGAGAGAGAGAGACAGAAAACAGAGAGAGAGAGAGAGAGAGAATATGTGTGTGTGTGTGTGTATGTGTGTGTGTATGAGCGAGAGAGACAGAAAGACAGAGAGAGAGAGGGAGAGAGGGAGAGAGGGAAAGAGAAAGAAACTGACTATGGGCCACCAGTACACAGGACAGGATTCATGAGACCTGCATGAATTAGTGTCATTGTGAGCAAGGTTAAGAGACTTAGCTAGCATTAGTTGATTCTTTAAAAATTTACTTTGTTTATTATAAAGGTGATGTACAGAGGGGGTATAATTATGTAAGTCAGATAAAGAGTATTGTACTGTCACCCCTTCCTTTGCTCTCTCCCAGTTTTCCCCTACCATCCTCACCCGCAAGTTGTACAGTTCATTTTCAACATATGGTATGGTGAATATCACTACTGCATTTGTTTATCCTTTGTCCCACCATTTCTGTGTTCCCCTTCCCCTCCCCCAAACAGATAAACAAACATGGTAAAAGGAAAAGAAAACAAAAACAACAACAAAGGAAAAAAATAAGCTCTTGTTTCTCTTTCCTGGAATTAATTTTGATAAATATTATTTAATATGATCAGATGCACATAGCTATTGTGCCTTTGTGATCTTACCCTGGAGTCTCACTACATAGCTGCTTACCACATAAATAAGCTGAGATGTAGACAGGAAAACTAATTTAACCACAGTCGTCCAGATGACTAGTGGGAGAATGGCAGTTGGAAGTCAGTTGTGCTGCCAAGTACTGCTGTGCCCTTCTCAGTCTACCTACAGACCTTCCTGTGTTATTCACAGGCAATTGCCTACAATGTAGAAGAAGAGAGAAGAGGAGTCTATGGCATCCACACTAGGACTCCAAACAAATAAAAGAAAAAAAAATAAAAGAAACATTTAAATGAATAATGAAAACAGACACATCATTCTTAGAGCTGTGTCTAAGAGCAATTGTTAAATTATTTGTCAAAATATATCTACATTTTTTAATTATTGAGAGGCTATATTTGACCCATGTCTTATTCTTGAAAGAAAAGGCTATCTAAGATCACATCTTTTATTACCTTTACCAAAGATGGATGGAGAATTGCTATATCACTCATAATGCTGTCCCTCTTTAGAACCATGAGTACTTGATGTTAGTTAAACTTTTTTTCTCCTATTTTCACATAATAACCTTTATTTATTTATTTGAATGACTCAGAATATGTTGGAGACAACACCAGTAAGCTCTATATACTGAGAAAAAAATGACTTCACATCATTTGAGAAAATCACTCAATATTACTTTTTTTTAAAAATGTGATTGGCCTAAAGTGATGATCATTTTTCTGACACTCATTGGTCATCTCAATAATTACTTTGTGAAGTGTTAGGTCAAATATTTTGCACTATTAGATTTTTTACTTCTAATAATCAAATTAGAATAGTTATTTTTATATCCTGTTCTTTGATCCCTTCCTACAAACAGTATTCAAAAAGTAGAAAATGCAAAGAAACATATAATTTAGAAAGAATTTCTAAAGCACAAGAGTGTTCAAAATCTTTTACCATGAAGTTATTTTTTTTTAGTAAAGCATTACCTCTGTAATAAACCATTCTGGAGTTTAATATCACTTGGTAACCTCCTCTTCTAATTTCCTTTTACAACTCTTCTTGTATTAATCTCCCTATGAATGAGTCCCACAATACCCAATCAAAGCCATTGTCCCAATCACAACAATGAAGGACACTCTGATTGAGGCCAACACCCCCTTCTATAGCAGGGGAGCCATTGACCTTTGCCTCCCCTACCTTATGATATGTGTCCTCCAATTTTCCTATGCCATCTCTTTTTTTTTCTTTAATTGATCATGGGGCTGGAACTCAGGGCCTAGGTGCTGTCCCCGAGCTCTATACCACTTGGCACACCAGGTCTACTTCCAGTTTTCAGGTGGATAATTAGAGATAAGACTTTCACAAACTTCTGCCAGGGCTGCTTTTGAACCGAGATCCTTCCATCTCAGCCTCCTGAGTAGCTAATCTTACAAGCATGCATCACCCGTGTCTGGTGAGTTCTGCATCTTGCTAAAGGGGATTTAATTTTCCCTGGCCTTAGGTTCATTGGGAACTCCTCATTGGACCCTGATAGAATTTATATAAATCTGGTGGTCAAATGTGATATGTTAAGATCCTGTTTTTATCTAACCTTGAAGTGGGCTTCAGTGTTTGAATGCTGGGTGAAAGAGATAACCAACTGAACCAAAGCAGAGGTTGTATTCCATTTAACCAGAAAGGCCTCAAGCAAAATAGCAATGATAACACCAGACATTGTCTCTAGTGATGGTAAAAGCCAATCCATTCCCATCTCCTTAAAAGCCTGGCTTTCACTATAACTGAATCCATTTCTCTGGGACTCAACTTCTCCTACTCTCTCCAGAACGACACCCAGATGAAATTAGAGTTACAGGATGGAGAATTAGCCATCTGAGGCAGCTTTAATCAACTGTGGGAAACAGTAGTGACTTCAACCTTCAGCACTTTTACTCCCTCTATCCTGCCTTGGAAGAGGTCTACCATATTCTGCTATGCTGGCAAGATCTATAGTCAATCCAAGAGGGAAGAGAGCAATCTGAGGTTTTGATTTACCTGTCATACTTGAGTATAAATCACCTAAAGAAGCTTATGTTCAATTTCAACAGTGTTTTGGGATTTGCATGTAACAACAACTTGTTAAGTATGTCAAATTACTCCTCATGTCTCTTAGAGAAGAAAAAGTAAACTTCTAATTAAAAAAAATGTACTTGAACTCAGGGCCTGGGTACTGAGATTCTTTTTCTTAAGTCTAGTGCTTTACCACTTTAGCCACAGTGCTACTTCTGACTTTTACTGAGTAGTTTATTAGAGATCAGAGTATCATGGACTTTCCTGGCTAGGCTAGCTTTATATCTCTGTCTCCTGAGTAGCTAGGACTACAGGCATGAACCACCAGTGCCCAGCTTCAAGTTTACCTTGTATTTAATTAATGGAAATGTTTCCATTAAAATTGTTTAGAGACATTCTAGCTACTCAAAAGTCTGAGATCAGGAGAGTTGTGAATCCAGGTCGGCACTGGCAAAATATTCATGAGACTCCAGGAGATAGCTGTGAGCAGTGGTTGTATGGGAAGCATTGTGGTTCAGGCTGGCTCAGGCCAAAAAGCAAAACAGTATCTCACAAATAGAGCAAAAAGGGCTGGAATGTGCCTCAATCAGTAGAGTGCCTAAATAAAACATCATTTAAAGAGGCTGGTGTGGTGAACCGGTGCTAGCTTTTGGGGTGGTAGAGGAAGAAGGATTGTGAGTTTAAGTTTACCCGGGCTAACCCAATCTCAATAGCAAATTTTAAAACAGTACAAAGGACTCCTTGTAGAATTTAAATAATAAAATGCTTACCTAGCACTGGATTCAATTCCCAGTACAGAAAAATACTCTTGAGGGGAAAATTTATCTATGGAAATACTGGATATTACAAAAATATGTTACATAACACTACAGCCAGGTGTTGTACAGCATACTGAAGAGTATACCGTATCAACCCAGGGGTAAGGCTAGGTGTTATCTGTCAGTGAACTGACAGTGATTATTAAGGTAGCTCTACTTGTTGACCATATTCTACAAATAATCCAATAGTTGTTGATAGAACTTAGGTTGTATTTGTTCTTACAAGAACAAGCATACAACAATTTTTTTGAGAAAATGTCATCAGAAAAAGATTTTTGTTATTGTTGTTGTTGGTTTTGATCATGTGGCTTGAACTCAGGGCCTGGGCTCTATCCCTGAGCATTCTCTTTCAAAGCTAGTGCTCTACCACTTCGAGTCACAAGTTCCACTTCTGGTTTCCTGATAATTAATTGGAGATAAGAGTCTTAAGGACTTTTTCCTGCTCAAGCTGGGTTCGAACTGCAATCTTCAGATTCACTTAGCCTCCTGAGAAGCTAGGATTACAGGCTTGAGCCAACAGAGCCCAGCAAGAAAGTATTCTTAAACCCTCTCCAACTGCATATCAACTTGTATAATACACTTTTTGAAATGAATCCTAATTTCAAAACAGTACCACCAAAATGAAGATTATGTTGTTTTTTTTATACAGAGGGATATGATAATATATCATGGTTTAGTATTTTTTTTCTTTTTGTTTTCTTTTCTATGGAGTTGCCCTCTACTATTCAAAAAAGGCATAATGTATAAAATCCAAAGAGTATAAAAATGGATAGATTTTTTTT
>NW_012267360.1:1165647-1175556 GCF_000151885.1 Dipodomys ordii
ATGTTAATCTTTCCAATCCAGGAGCATGGGAGGCTTTGCCAAAAAATGGATAGATTTTAAATCTATTGATACTTGATGTGAGAGTGTCTAAAATTCCAGCAGAACCATTTAATTGAATTTTCTACTTTAGAGATGAACATCTCAAGAATCGCTTAGAGACTGACCCTGGTGTTCCCCATTAGGTAATAGCTTAGTAGGCTTTGGGAATTTTGCTTTAGGGCACATTCCTGTGTGACATGTACTTCTATGTATATCAAGAGGTAGACAATTCTGTTGTTGTTTTTTTTTTTGTCTATGCATATGACATTTCAACTGCTTTACGTATGAATATATGGTTTTATTCTCAAATGCTATTATAAAACTCATGGATGTCATACTATCTTCTGTATTGCAGATAGCATTCTGACTAGCATGTTGTCTTTCTTTTCCTTATATATGTGCTGTCATTGCTGGGTAACTTTCACACTAAAATGTACCAAGGCCTACATAATGTAATTATTACCCAGCATGCAACAGAAACACTCATGGTCTGACACTACTTTCTGTATTCCACTGATGTTGACTAAAGTAAGAGCTCATGCTACTACTTAGAGACAGAGACTGAGCTCACTAAGTAAACAATTGTGAAAAGTATAAAGTCTTTGGTTGGCAGTTTTGAGAATTGGATGCCTAATTGAAATTTAAGAAATTTACTGACCTGGTACCTTTCTGGTTTTATAAATAGATCCATCACAAGTTTTGAAGAGATCCGTTGGTGAATTAAATTATTGTCAACACCCATTAATATCATCTTTGAGAGAGATTAGGATAATTGGCCTTGCTCAAATTTTAATTCACCCTTCCTTATTTTTATGATTAAGTAGCATATTCTCTTGTATCTAAGAAGATTCTGCAGGCTCAGCATTAATAGAATAGGCTGTGAATTTATTTCACTGGTAATATTGATAGGTTTATATTGAGCTCTGCCCATTCTCTCATTTTATATATCTCCTGCCAACACTGACTAGTTTTCCTACACTTGCTTACTTCCTGGGCAGTATTAGGAATGAGCCCTTGGCTAAGGATCAGAAGATTTTCTCATTCTAAATCTATCTGGTACATAGAATATTTATAGTTGTGACCTTGAACTCCTTTACAGAATGCACCATTGAGTCTATTGACCCAGGCCATGATTTTGGTCTTGTTTTACCATATATCTAAAATGAGGACAGTGTGGCTGCCTCTCTGGCTTAGTACATCATCAAATGTGATGATGATGATTGTGGTGGTGGTGGCTTCTCTGTTTTTTGAATTGAAAACAATCCCATGATATTTTCTTAGTAACATTTCTGTGCACAAACTGAGCATTTAAAGAATGTGTGATAAGTATGTGTTTAGAAGATTCCAGTGCTGAAGATTGCTTCTCCGAAATGCAGTTGCTGAGATGCTTAGCATTTGCCACTGTAAAAAAATATAAAAAAAACAAAAAAGTGTTTAGCACTTCTACTATATAAAATGGAACATGGAAATGATATTTGGAGCCAGACAAACCTTCCTTTAAATACTTCGGCTCCACCTCTTTTTTTAATATATATATTTTTATCGTAAAGATATTGTACCAAGGGGTTAGAGTTGCATGAGTAAGGTAATGATTACATTTCCTATCTAGCATTGTCTCCTCCATCTCTTGACTTACACTTGGAATGTTTCTTGGAGCCTCAGTCTTTTTTTTTTTAATGTTTTTACTGTAAAAGGTAGTGTAAGAGGGGTTATAGTTACATGAGTAAGGCATTGGGTTCATTTCCTATTGAGCATTGTTACCTCCTCCTTTGTTCCTCTACTACCATCCCTTCCCTCCCCACCTCCCCAAGTTCCCCTCTCCCAACACCCCCCTACCCCGCACCTAAGTTGAAAAGTTCATTTTCAATATAGTGTCTTGTATATCTCATTGTTATAATGGGTCAACCTATATCCTTGTTTCAACATTTTGTTATTTCCATTCCCATTCCCATATTAGAAAAATGTATATACATGATTCAGAACACCAGAATCAAATATAGGGAAAACAAGAGGGAAGAACATACAAGAGAAACAAAAAAATTACATAGTACATTTTAGATACGTTAAAAACATTAGTAAGAAAGTAAAAACAAATTGTGTCTCTATCTTGGGGTTCATTTCACATAACAACATCTTATATGGTCATATTTACATAGTTTTTGACCTTTTCTGCTGCCTCAACTTATACTAGTTATTGCAAATAAGGGAAAACTTGGGACCTATGTTTCTTTGAGCCTGGCTTACTACACTTAATATAATATTTTCCAGGTCTTTCCATTTCCTAACAGATGGGGTGATCTCATTATTTCTGTTTGAGGCATAGAATTCTTTGGGTGTGTATACACACACACACACACGTGATATATATATATATATATATATATATATATGCATGCATATATACCACATTTTCGTGATCCATTCATCTACTGAGGAGCATCGGGTTGGTTCCATGTCTTAGCTATAGTGAATAAAGACCCAGAAACACAACAAATCAAAGAAAGGTTAGACAAATGGGATTGCGTGAAATTGCATAGTTTCTGTATGGCAAAGGACATAGCTAGCAAGATCAATAGAAAACCCATGAATTGGGAGAAGATCTTTACTAGCCATACAATGGACAAGGGTCTCATATCTAAAATATACTTAGAATTCAAAAAAAACTAAATCCCCCAACAACAGATCTTCAAAGAAACAACTGAATGGTCAATAGACACATGAAGAAATGTTCAACTTCTCTATCCATAAAATAAATGCAAATCAAAACAGCATTGAGATTCCACCTCACTCCAGTTAGAATGGCTATAATCAATAAATCTAATAAAAACAGATGCTGAAGTGGATGTGGCCAAAGGGAACCCTACTGTATTGTTGGTGAAAGTGTTAACTTGTTCAACCACTTTGGAAAGCAGTATGGAGGTTCCTCAAAAGACTCCACATAGAACTCCCCTGTGACCCAGCAATACCACTTTGGGGTATTTACCCAAACCATCACAAGCAAGGTTATACTAGAGCCTCAGTCTTTAAGTTTGGAGACTGGGGAAAATAATCTCATAGACAGGTTCAGTATTAAGTGGTTAAGTGGTGTTTGATAATGTTCATTTCTACTGGAAGGAGTTAAGAAAATATTTTTTTTTTGCCTGCCTGCCTGCCTGCCTACCTGCCTGCCTTCCTTCCTTCCTTCCTTCCTTTCTTTCTTTTTCTTTCTTTCTTTCTTTCTTTCTTTCTTTCTTTCTTTCTTTCTTTCTTTCTTTCTTTCTTTCTTTCTTTCTTTCCTTTCTTTCTTTCTTTTTGTGTGAATCCTGGGGTTTGAACTCAGGGTCTGGTTGCTGTCTCTGAGCTTTGTTTTGCTCAAAGCAAGTGCTCCACCACTTGAACAATAGCTCGACATCTAGCCTTTTTTGGTAGTTTTGGGAGTCTCACATACTTTCTTGCCTATTATGGCTTCAAATTGTAGTCCTCAGATGTCAGCCACCTTAGTAATTAGGATTATAGTCCTCAACAACTATTTCACAGTATACTTACCTAATTTTAATACCTATGAAAATACCAAAAACAATTTTGGACTTCATTTATTTTACATAGCTTTTTATCTCCCGGGAAAGACATCTTATATGAATGGATCTTTTCAATTATTACTGATCTTAAGAGAAGAAATTCTATAGCCCTTTTGGCAGACTATTTTGAAACCTACCAACTCTCACTCAAGGAGCCCTTTCTCATCTCTAACCTACATCTCTGTTTGTAGAAATCAAGCTTCTTGTTTCTATTTGCACTGACCTCTGTGGAAAAGGAGAACAAGCGACTTTTAGTATACTTGTAAGAATCCTTGGTAAAAATTTAATTGGTAAATTATCTTCCTGTTTCTTTTCTTCATAACACTAAACTTTTGCATGTAAGACCTCACAGCCTCAGACAGCTCTTTTAATTTTTCTGTGTGCATTCTTGCTTCATCTGTCATTGGTGATAATTCGTGAGGAAGCACTTTTTTTTGGAAACTGAGAACAGAACTTCATCCACCTGGAGCTCCCCAAATACTGGGTTTAACAATATTTCCAAATGAAATTAAGTTCATCTTTTAGATTTCTTTACCTTCAGGAAGTGACTCAAGCTTCAAGTTTACCTGCTTAGTTTTAAACTCTCTTTCTAATGGATTTGTTTTCCTTCTCTTACTTAAAATATGGATCTCTCACCCTCTAAGTGTGAAAAACTCTTAATAGAACATGTTAAGCCCTTGAAAGTTTAGCTTCCTTAGCTCCTGCTGTCCTTTTACTTTGCTCTGTAGCTCTGTTGACATAGGTTGGATTCCTAAAATGGTACTGACACCTATTTTTGTGTCAGTGCATGACTTCGGTACTGCATCTAATTAAGTGAAAACTTGCAGTGCAGTGAAATGATATATTTAGCTCTGCCTAGGATTTTTTTTCTGATTAAGTTTGGCTTGGTTTGTTTGCTGTTTGAATGTAATTCTCAGTTCACAGGGTAGCATAAAATCTCCAGTGTTTACACCTAGACAGTTATACATCAATAAACATTTACACAGAGATCCTCCTGTATTTCAGATCAGCATATTATATACCTGTAGCGGTTTTTCTTCAGAGATTTTGGTAATATCCTGACATATTTAAAGTTGTTCCCTAGCTAGGAAAAGCTTAGTATACAACTAAACATGTTCACTGTTTTTATCTATTTCCTACTGAACATGGTTCTATTATGTCACCTGGCTCCGTCATGTTGTGATGCATTAAAGAGTATATGTCTTTTTATTAACTTTAGTTTTAGTCAGCTAGCCTTTTAGATTGATGTCCATTTAGTGAACATTTGTTCTGATATATTCTGGTAGGTACTCAAATGCAGGTTCTGTGAAAGTGTTCATAGTCTGTCAATGTTTCTCTTTTCATTAATTAAGTGTGTTTATGGTATATAATGGATACTGGAAAGACTCAGTGAGATCTAGCGTGAATCCTACCCTAAAAGGTATAATAAGAGAGATTACAAGAATAAACAATTTATTATATAGAGTAGAAGACATTCTGTCCCATGGCAGAAACACAGAGTAACAGGAAAAATGAACTTTCCATTTTGAGAGCCAGGAAGAGATTAGCTAGAGCAAGAATGATGGACAGGATTTGGACAGAAGAGTAGGAGATAGTTTGTGGAAGCTCATTCTAGACAGAAAGCAAACTGTGCACCAAAATTTATAAGCAGAAAGACTCTGAGTTTTTATGGAATCCATAGGAACTGTTGATGTTGATTGGTGCTTGTGTGATGAATAAGGATGAAGTCTGAAAGTGGAAGCTTTGAATGCTAAACTAAAGAGAAAATTTATCCCGATAGTAGATGCTTTGGATACCAATCCCCTGGCTCAGTTTCCTTTTATCTGCCCAGTTAGGACTTTTCTAGTACTTGCAGTCCTGGTTGCTTTAGGATCCAAAGTCTGAGGACTGGGGATGCAGTCCTAGAAGCCTACCATTTTGAATGCTGAGAGTCAAGGAGCCTTTTCCTCCTATTGTGCAAAGATTTAGAATCCAGAGACTTATAGCTTGAGACATTCAGGTTTCAGGCTTGTTACTCTGGGGTTTAACCATCATTGGCTGCTACACTTTATAGGTATTGTAATGTTTGTTTGGTTTTTTTTTTGTATACATGAGCTATGGTGGTGAACAGCAGTAAGCAGCAGAATGGTGCCTTGTACTGTCCAGCTCTTATATTGGACTCGGGTGCTGGTACTCTCAGCCCTAGAGCAGGACATGTCAGTGTTCTTGGGCCTAGAGTTTTAGGTCCTTAAGACTCAGTGGGCCTTTGGAACTCTTTCAGGGGTCAGGGTCTACTGTTTCTCATTTTCAGCTGTCTACAACTCTATTCTGTTCATTGCAGCTGCTCCCTGAGGAACTCTCTGGAACTCTTTAGCTTCCCTCTAGTTACTACTGCCAGTGTAGCTATTCTACCCAGTGTGGTGATTGCTGCCTATAGCTGCTTCTGGCCATGTCTGCATCTGTTACCCTGACATCTTGAGAGGTGGTGATAAGTAGGATTTAGGTTTAAAGCCATCCTGTAGAAAAAGTCTGTGACATCTCCTCTCAATTAATAATAATTAATAAGCACTATGGTGTGGTCCTGTGTTCACACCAATGCATTAGGCTGAGATCAGAAGGATTATAGTTCCAAATCAGCATGGGCAAAATGTTCATGAGATCTCAGAAGTTAAGTGTGATGGTGATTGCCTATCATCTCAGCTGTAGCAAAAAGTGTAAATGTGAAGATCAGAGTCCTGGACAGCCTGGGATAAAAAGCAAGAATTTGTCTCAACAATTACAAGAACACAAAGGGCTAGAGGTTGCCTAAGATGATCAAAGCCCTAAGTTCAAAACACCAAAAAGTTAATGAAGAAAAATAAATATATCAAGATTAGCCAGGAGCTCAGTGATTTATGCTTGCAATCTATATTTAAGTATTACAGTCTGGGCAATTCTGGGCAAAAACTTCTGAGACTCTGTCTCAAGATGGTGTTATTTGCTAGTCAACCCAGCAAAATCAGAATGTGTAGTCATGGTGATCAGGTTCAGAGGCTGGCTTGAGCAAAATAACCTGAACCAAAAAAAAAAAAAGAATGGAAGTGTGGCTCAGTTGGTAAAACACTTGGACTAGCTCTGAGTTCATGCTCCTGAACCATTAGGGGGAAAAGTTAAAGATAAAAATAAACATAAAAGACCACAATCACAGCAGTCCCTTGGGCAAATGAGTGACTGTTTGTACCAGGCTTTGGCCTGGAAAGTGTTTCTGGAACACAGCATTATCTAGAGTTCTGATTGTCCTTCCTCCAAGGTAGTCAACAGTACCAGGAAAGGATGTAAAAAGGTGTCAATTAGGGAATCAAACCTAGCCCCAAACATTATTTAAAGGAAAGCCGAACATTTAAATGGTGCTTTGTCAGTCATGAATGGCTCACACCTGTAATTCTAGCTACTCAGGAGGCTGAGAGCTGAGAATAGACATTCAAATCTAGTTCAGGCAGACAAATATGAGACTCTAATCTCTAAGTAACCAAACAAAAAAGTTGGAAATGAAGGTATGGCTCAAGTGGTAGATCACTCTTCATAAGTATAAAAGTAATAGTGGAAAGCCTGTAATTTTAGCTCCAGTACTAGCACACGTACAGAAAATGGACAGGTGTATATTAGAGGCTGTTATAGGTGTGTGTGTGTGTGTATGTGTGTGTGTGTGTGTGTGTGTGTGTGTGTGTGTGTGTGTGTGTGTGTGTGTGTGTGTGTGTAATAATGAGCTCATAAACTGCTGTTTGGAAAGAGGTGTGGAGGGAAAGAGGAATGCCAATGTGGTGGAGAATGTGAATTCGTTCAAATACATGAAAATATTTCAGTGGAATACCATCAGATTTCAAATTCATGATAACTTAAAAACAAAATACAAATAAGTAAATAAGATGTCTACATGAATTGTTATATTAACATAGACATAGTTGGGCAAATTTGGAACACATTATTTCCTCACAATTGGAAAGAATCAAAAAAACTGATCCCTAGCTTTCATACCCAATACCCAGGAGGACAATGATATCGTCCATTAAGTTAGAGTTATTTTTATGGTTGTTTGTAGAGATCTAGAGGTGATGAATTGCAGTCATGGGAGACCAAGAGAGTAGATGGAAGCAGTAGATCATCTAGTAGCTCTCACTCCCAGAGGACTGCAAGGAAGACTGGAAACATGGGTAGAATCAAGTGAGTTCATAGTTGATTATTATGAAGGGGAGTATAGTTCTAGAGGATATGATGATAATAAAGAATATAAAATATATTAATTATAATATTGCAGCCCTTTGTTGAACAATTAGTCTATATTTATATCATATTACACTTAAATAAATCTCGAGAAATGAAAACTTCACAGTAGAAAATTAAAGTTGCAACTATGAGAACTTAGTTCTTAGTTTGGTGGGTTCAAAAACCTTGGGTGTGTTAGTATTATGTGCTACTGGTGGCTTGAGGCTGACTCACTGTCTCACTATTTAGAAAAGTCTTGCCTCCAGGCCAGACAGTTGCAGGAGACTTGAGAGAGGAGTTTTTGACTCTTAAGGAAATTACAACAATTTTGAAAGAGAAAATGCAAAGTTGGAGAAAGTTGGTTTATTGATAGCATGAAATGTTTTAGAGAAGAAATTAATATTAAATTTCAGAACACTGCAGGCTTCAGTGGCTCACACCTCTAATCCTAGCTATTTACAAGGCTGAGATCTGAAGATTTCAGTTTGAAGCCAGCCTAGGCAGAAAAGTTTCTGAGATTCTTATCTATAGTAAGCTACTAAAACTGGCCAGAAGTAAAGCAGTGACTCAAGGGGTTGAGTACTAGCCTTGAACAAAAAATCTCAGAGACAGTGCTCAGGTCCTGAGTTCAAACCCCAGTACTGGTGCACGTGTGCACGTGCGCGCACACACACACACACACACACTCACACACACAAAACATACAATTGGAAAAACCTACCAGCTCTTACAATTAAGGGGTCATTCATGCCCCTTGAAATTAAACAGATTGCAAGGTATGAGAGGTTTGTCTTCACAGAATGTAACTTGGGTATTTTAGCAATCTCAGTAGTTGTGTGGTTATACAATCAAAGAGAGGGGATGGAGGAGGCAGAAGGAGGAAGAGAAAGAAAAGGGGGGAGAAGAGAGGGAGGGAGAAAGGAAGGAAAGAAGAAAGGAAGTAAGGAACAAAGGAAGGAAGGAAGGAAGGAAGGAAGGAAGGAAGGAAGGAAGGAAGGAAGGAAGGAAGGAAGGGGAGAAGAAGGGAGGGGAAGGAAAGGAAGGAAGACTGAAAGCAAGACAAAAAGGGAAAATACTGTGTGAATAGTGAGTGTGAAAAGATCTACAAAAATAGCCTTAGAAAAATATGTTGGGTAACTATAAAAGTATCATTGAGAACTGTATTGTTCAGTGGTACAGCCCTACCTAATGTGTGTGAGGCCATGAATTTGATCCCCAATATTCATCAAAGAATATTATTTAAATTGGTTTTACTTCAAGTTTCTGGTTTCTAAGGGTAGGTAAACTTGTTTTGTAGCAAGCATGGGTGTGTGGGACTATTTTGTGATTATATTATTTACAAATAGGAAGGACAAAGATGAATATTAGAAAGGTGAAATAATGTCCTTATTGTGGTTAAAGAAGACTTCTTTATCTTCTCAGTTCCTAAGGAGAGAATGTGAATATGGTATAAGAATATTAAATAGAAAGTCTAAATATCCACAGACAGTAACTGAATTATAAATATTGCATATCTAAGCATGCATAAACATAAATGAATGGTATTATGAGATATTATTAACTCAATCTTAGGATTGTTTGCTCATGGAAATATATCCCAGATTTTACCCAATATTACTACTTCTAAATTTATTCCCAAATTTACTACCATCTTAAAATGTATATTTTCATTCTCTTCAAATAGTTGTACAATGTGGTTACTGTTCAACAAATCAGCTCATGAGAACAGTGCATCTTGATGTATATCTCCTCTTTCATTATTCTTCCCATCTTTTCCAACCCAAATCCCTCCCCTGCGCAATTTTCCTAATTTTATAAGGGAATGTATTGATTTCATTTTTATAATTCCTATCTATTACATATTCACAAAGTTAATCTTTTTATTGTGAAAATACCATACAGAGGGTTTACAATTACATGGGCAAGATAATGAGTACATTTCTTATCAAGCATTGTTGCCTCCTCCTTTGTTTCCCCTTCCCATCCCTTCCCAACTCCCCTCCCCCAGTCCCCCACTACCCCCCCACCCCCTGCCAAAGTTGTAAAGTTAGTTTTTCGACATAGCGACTTGTACATCTCATTGTTGCAATGG